>NW_017189517.1:33419430-33618735 GCF_001704415.2 Capra hircus | reverse complement strand
TACATAGGCTTCTTCCTCTTTGTTGGTTTGCACAAAATGAAACCATACTATATATTAATCATTATTCTTTTAAAAAAAAAATTTAATTGAAGGATAATTGCTTGACAGAATTTTGTGGTTTTCTGTCATATATCAACAAGAATCAGCCGTAGGTACATTCATGTCCCCTCCCTCCCAAACCTTCCTCCCAGACCACCCTCCATCTCCATCCCCATCTCAACTTCAGCCTGTCACAGAGCCCCCGTTTGAGTTCCTGAGTCATACAGCAAATTCCATTGGCTATCTGTTTTACACATGGTGTTGTAAATTTCTATGTTACTCTTTCCATAAATCTCCCCTTCTCCCTCCTCCCCTTCCCCAATCTCCATAGGTCTTTTCTCTATGTATGTTTCTCCATTAATGCCCTGAAAATAAATTTATCAGTGTCATCTCTTCAGGTTCCACATATGTGTGTCAGTATACAATATTTATATTTCTCTTTCTGACTTCCTTCACTCTGTATAATGGGCTCTAGTTTCATCCATCTCATTAGAACAGATTCAAATGCATTCTTTTTTATGGCTGAGTAGTATTCCATTGTATATATGTACACAGCTTCTTCTTTTTTTTAATTAATGAATTATTTAAATTGGAGGCTAATTTATAATATTGTAGTGGTTTTTGCCATACATTGACATGAATCAGCCACAGGTGTACGTGTGTCCCCCCCTCCCACCTCCTTCCCCATCCCATCCCTCAATGTCATCCCAGTGCACTGGCCCCTGAACATCTTGCATTGAACCTGGACTGGTGATCTACTTCACATATGGTAAATTACATGTTTCAATGCTATTCTCTCAAATCATCCCACCCTCGCCTTCTCCCACAAAGTCCAAAAGTCTGTTCTTTACATCTGTGTCTCTTTTGCTGTCTCGCATATAGGGTCATCATTACCATCTTTCTAAATTCATATATATGCGTTAGTATACTGCATTGGTGTTTTTCTTTCTGACTTACTTCACTCTGTATAATAGGCTCCAGTTTCATCCACCTCATTAGAACTGACTCAAATGCATTTTTTAATAGCTGAGTAATATTCCGTTGTGTATATGTAGCATAGCTTTCTTATCCAGTCATTTGCCAATGGACATCTAGGTTGCTTCCATGTCCTGGCTATTGTAAACAGTGCTGTGATGAACACTGGGATACATGTGTCTCTTTCAGTTCTGGTTTCCTTGGTGTTTATGCCCAGCAGGTACCACAGCTTCTTTATCCATCCATCTGTCGATGGACATCTAGGTTGCTTCCATGTTCTAGCTATTGTAAATAGTGCTGCAGTGAACACTGGGGTACATGTGTCTTTTTCGGTTTTCATTTCCTCAGGGTATATGCCTAGGAGTGGGATTGCTGGGTCATATGGTGGTTTTATTCCTAGCTTTTTAAGGAGTCTCCATACCGTCTTCCATAGTGGCTGTATCAGTTTACATTCCCACCAGCAATGCAAGAGTATTTCCTTGACTTTTCTCCACACCCTCTCCAGCATTTATTGTTTGTAGACTTTTTGATGATGGCCATTCTGACTGGTGTGAGGTGGTATCTCATTGTAGTTTGGATTTGTATTTCTCTGATAATGAGTGATGTTGAGTATCTTTTCATATGCTTGTTAGCCATCTGTATGACCTGAAGAAATGTCTCATCAGGTCCCTTTCACACTTTTTGATTGGGTTGTTTGCTTTTCTGTTATTGAGTTGTGTAAGCTGCTTGTATATTTTGGGAATTAATTCTTTATCAGTTGTTTCCCTTGCTATTATTTTCTCCCATTCTGAGGGTTGTCTTTTCACTTTGTAGTTTCATTTGCTGTGCAAAAGCTTTTAAGTTTAATTAGGTTCTGCATCTTTATTTTTGGTTTTATTTCAATTACTCTAGGAGGTGGGTCATAGAAAATCTTGCCTTGATTTGTGCCACCGAGTGTTCTGCCAATGTTCTCCTCTGAGTTTAATAGTTTCTGGTCTTATATTTAAGTCTTTAATCCATTTTGAGTTTATCTTTGTGTATGGTGTTAAGTAGTGATCTAATTTCATTCTTTTGCATGTAGCTGTCCAGTTTTCCCAGCACCACTTATTGAAGAGGCTATCTTTGCCCCATTATATATTCTTGCCTCCTTTGTCAAAAATAAGGTACCCATAGGTGTGTGGGTTTATCTTTGGGTTCTCTATCTTGTTCCATTGGTCTATATTTACATTTTTGTGCCAGTACCATACTATCTTGATGACTGGAGCTTTGTAGTATAGTCTGAAGTCAGGAAGGTTGATTCCTTCAGTTCCATTCTTCTTTCTCAAGACTGCTTTGGCTATTCAGGGTCTTTTATATTTCCATATGAAGTGTGAAATTTTTTGTTCTAGTTCTGTGAAAAAAAAAAAAGCCATTGGTAATTTGATAAGGATCACATTGAATCTGTAGATTGCATTTGGTAGTATAGTCATTTTCACAATATTGATTCTTCCCACCCAGGAACATGGACTATTTCTCTCCATCTGTTTATGTTGTCTTTGATTTCTTTCATCAGTGTTTTATGGTTTTCTGTGTACAGGTCTTTTGTTTCCTTAGGTAGGATTATTCCTAGATATTTAACTATTTTTGTTGCAACAGTGAATGGTATTGATTCCTTAATTTTTCTTTCTGATTTTTCATTGTTAGTATATAGGAATGCAAGTGATTTCTGTGTATTGACTTTGTATCCTCAGACTTAGCTGAATTTGCTGATTGGCTCTAGTAATTTTCTGATACTTTCTTTTGGGTTTTCTATTTATAGTATCATGTCATTTGCAGTGAGAGTTTTGCTTCTTCTTTTCTGATCTGGATTCCTTTCATTTCTTTTTCATTCCCTAATTACTGTAGCTAGGACTTCCAAAACTATGTTGAATAATAGTGGTGAGAGTGGACACCTCGTCTTGTCCTTGATCTTCGAAGGAAAGCTTTTAGCTTTTCACCATTGAGAACAATGTTTGCTGTGGGCTTTTCATATATGTCCTTTACTATGTTGAGGTAGGTTCTTTCTATGCCCATTTTTTGAAATATTTTCTTTTTATCATAAATGGATGCTGGATTTTGTCAAAGGCTTTTTCTGCCTCTATTGAGATGATCATATGGTTTTTATATTTTAATTTGTTGATATGGTGTATCACGTTGGTTGATTTGCATATATGGAAGAATCCTTGTATCCCTGGAATAAACTCAATTTGATCATGATATATGAGCTTTTTAATGTGTTGTTGGATTCTGTTTGCCAGAATTTTGTTAAGGATTTTTGCATATATGTTCATCAGTGATATTGGCTTGTAATTTTCTTTTTTTGTATTGTCTCTACCTGGTATTGGTATCAGGGTGATTGTGGCCTCGTAGAATGAGTTTGGAAGTGCTCCTCCTTCTGCAATTTTTTGGAAGAGCTTCAGAAAAATAAGCATTAGCTCTTCGCTACATGTTTGATAGAATTCCCCTGTGAAGCCATCTGGCCCTGGACTTTTGTTTTTGGGGAGATTTTAAATCACTGTTTCAATTTCAGTGATTGTAATTAGGTAGTTAATAATTTCTATTTCTTCCTGGTTATTCTTTTGTAAATTTAATTTAATAAGAAAAATTTAAATAGATATATACTTGATTTGCAATGTTGTGTTAGTTTCAGGTGTACAACAGTGATTCAGTTATATATATAATATATACACATTATCATATATATTAATACATATGATATATATGTATATAAAATATTGAGTATAGTTCTCTATGCTATACAATAGGTCCTTGTTGTTTTATCTATTTTATATATAATAGAGAGTAACATACTTTATTCTATAAACTATTTTTATTTACCAACATGTCATGGAGATGTCTCCAGGTCATTATT
The DNA here is from genome assembly GCF_001704415.2 of Capra hircus. Taxonomy (NCBI): domain Eukaryota; kingdom Metazoa; phylum Chordata; class Mammalia; order Artiodactyla; family Bovidae; genus Capra; species Capra hircus. The sequence goes on along the minus strand of NW_017189517.1, from coordinate 33,614,852 downwards.
ATAGATCTAACTGATTAAAAATACCCAAACAATATTCTGTTAAATGAATTTACCTTAGTTTAGTTTTCAGTTGAATCGCTCAGTCGTGTCTGACTCTTTGCAACACCATGAATTGCAGCATGCCAGGCCTCCCTGTCCATCACCACCTCCTGGAGTTCACCCAGACTCACGTCCATCAAGTCAGTGATGCCATCCAGCCATCTCATCCTCTGTCATCCCCTTCTCCTCCTGCCCCCAATCCCTCCCAGAATCAGAGTCTTTTCCAATGAGTCAACTCTTTGCATGAGGTGGCCAAAGTATTGGAGTTTCAGCTTTAGCATCATTCCTTCCAAAGAAATCCCAGGGCTGATCTCCTTCAGAATGGGCTGGTTGGATCTCTTTGCAGTCCAAGGGACTCTCAAGAGTCTTCTCCAACACCACAGTTCAAAAGCATCAATTCTTCAGTGCTCAGCCTTCTTCACAGTCCAACTCTCACATCCATACATGACCACAGGATAAAACGTAGCCTTGACTAGACGGATCTTAGTTGGCAAAGTAATGTCTCTGCTTTTGAATATACTATCTAGGTTGATCATAACTTTTCTTCCAAGGAGTAAGCGTCTTTTAATTTCATGGCTGCAGTCACCATCTGCAGTGATTTTGGAGCCCCCAAAAATAAAGTCTGACACTGTTTTCACTGTTTTCCCATCTATTTCCCATGAAGTGATGGGACTGGACGCCATGATCTTCGTTTTCTGAATGTTGAGCTTTAAGCCAACTTGTTCACTCTCCTCTTTCACTTTCATCAAGAGGCTTTTGAGTTCCTCTTCACTCTCTGCCATAAGGGTGGTGTCATCTGCATATCTAAGGTTATTGATATTTCTCCCAGCAATTTTGATTCCAGCTTGTGTTTCTTCCAGTCCATCATGTCTCATGATATACTCTGCATAGAAGTTAAATAAGCAGGGTGACAATATACAGCCTTGACGTACTCCTTTTCCTATTTGGAGCCAGTCTGTTGTTCCATGTCCAGTTCTCACTGTTGCTTCCTGACCTGCATACAGGTTTCTCAAGAGGCAGGTCAGGTGGTCTGGTATTCCCATCTCTTTCAGAATTTTCCACAGTTTCTTGTGATCCACACAGTCAAAGGCTTTGGCATAGTCAATAAAGCAGAAATAGATGTTTTTCTGGAACTCTCTTGCTTTTTCCATGATCCAGCAGATGTTGGCAATTTGCTGTCCCTCTGCCTTTTCTAAAACCAGCTTGAACATCAGGAAGTTCACGGTTCACGTATTGCTGAAGCCTGGCTTGGAGAATTTTGAGCGTTACTTTACTAGCATGTATTCTTTGCAGCCAAAGATGGAGAAGCTCTATACAGTCAACAAAAACAAGACCAGGAGCTGACTGTGGCTCAGATCATGAACTCCTTATCACCAAATTCAGACTTAAGTTGAAGAAAGTAGGGAAAACCGTTAGACCATTCAGGTATGATCTAAATCAAATCCCTTATGGATTATACAGTGGAGGTGAGAAAAAGATTTAAGGGCCTAGATCTGATAGATAGAGTGCCTGATGAACTATGGAATGAGGTTCATGACATTGTACAGGAGACAGGGATCAAGACCATCCCCATGGAAAAGAAATGCAAAAAAGCAAAATGGCTGTCTGGGGAGGCCTTACAAATAGCTGTGAAAAGAAGAGAAGTGAAAAACAAAGGAGAAAAGGAAAGATATAAGCATCTGAATGCAGAGTTCCAAAGAATAGCAAGGAGAGATAAGAAAGCCTTCTTCAGCAATCAATGCAAAGAAATAGAGGAGAAGAACGGAATGGGAAAGACTAGAGAGCTCTTCAAGAAAATTAGAGATACCAAGGGAACATTTCATGCAAAGATGGGCTCAATAAAGTGCAGAAATGGTAGGGACCTAACAGAAGCAGAAGATATTAAGAAGAGGTGGCAAGAATACACAGAAGAACTGTACAAAAAAGATCTTCACAACCCAGATAATCACGATGGTGTGATCACTCATCTAGAGGCAGACATCCTGGAATGTGAAGTCAAGTGGGCCTTAGAAAGCATCACTACGAACAAAGCTAGTGGAGGTGATGGAATTCCAGTTGAGCTGTTTCAAATACTGAAAGATGATGCTGTGAAAGTGCTGCACTCCATATGCCAGCAAATTTGGAAAACTCAGCAGTGGCCACAGGACTGGAAAACGTCAGTTTTCATTCCAATTTCAAGGAAAGGCAATGCCAAAGAATGCTCAAACTACCTCACAATTGCACTCATCTCACATGCTAGTAAAGTAATGCTCAAAATTCTCCAAGCCAGGCTTCAGCAATACGTGAACTGTGAACTTCCTGATGTTCAAGCTGGTTTTAGAAAAGGCAGAGGGACATCAAATTGCCAACATCTGCTGGATCATGGAAAAAGCAATAGGGTTCCAGAAAAACATCTATTTCTGCTTAATGACTATGCCAAAGCCTTTGACTGTGTGGATCACAAGAAACTGTGGAAAATTCTGAAAGAGATGGGAATACCAGACCACCTGACCTGCCTCTTGAGAAACCTGTATGCAGGTCAGGAAGCAACAGTGAGAACTGGACATGGAACAACAGACTGGCTCCAAATAGGAAAAGGAGTACGTCAAGGCTGTATATTGTCACCCTGCTTATTTAACTTCTATGCAGAGTACATCATGAGAAATGATGGACTGGAAGAAACACAAGCTGGAATCAAAATTGCTGGGAGAAATATCAATAACCTCAGATATGCAGATGACACCACCCTTATGGCAGAGAGTGAAGAGGAACTCAAAAGCCTCTTGATGAAAGTGAAAGAGGAGAGTGAACAAGTTGGCTTAAAGCTCAACATTCAGAAAACGAAGATCATGGCGTCCAGTCCCATCACTTCATGGGAAATAGATGAGAAAACAGTGAAAACAGTGTCAGACTTTATTTTTTGGGGCTCCAAAATCACTGCAGATGGTGACTGCAGCCATGAAATTAAAAGACGCTTACTCCTTGGAAGAAAAGTTATGACCAACATAGATAGCATATTCAAAAGCAGAGACATTACTTTGCCAACTAAGGTCCATCTAGTCAAGGCTCTGGTTTTTCCAGTAGTCATGTATAGATGTGAGAGTTGGACTGTGAAGAAGGCTGAGCACTGAAGAATTGATGCTTTTGAACTGTGGTGTTGGAGAAGACTCTTGAGAGTCCCTTGGACTGCAAGGAGATCCAACCAGTCCATTCTGAGGGAGATCAGCCATAGGATTTCTTTGGAAGAAATGATGCTAAAGCTGAAACTCCAATACTTTGGCCACCTCATGCAAAGTGTTGACTCATTGGAAAAGACTTTGATACTGGGAGGGATTGGGAGCAGAAAGAGAAAAGTATGACAGAGGATGAGATGGCTGGATGGCATCACTGACTCTACGGACGTGAATCTGAGTGAACTGCGGGAGTTGGTGATGGACAGGGAGGCCTGGCGTGCTGCGTTTCATGGGGTCACAAAGAGTCGGACACGACTGAGCAACTCAACTTACTAGCGTGAGATGAGTGCAATTGTGTGGTAGTATAAGCAGTCTTTGGCTTTGCCTTTTTTTCGGATTGGAATGAAAACTGACCTTTTCCATTCCTGTGGCCACTGCTGAGTTTTCCAAAATTGTTGGTATATTGAGTGCAGCACTTTCACAGCATCATCTTTCAGGATTTGAAATAGCTCAACTGGAATTCCATCACCTCCACTAGTTTTGTTCGTAGTGATGCTTTCTAAGGCCCACTTGACTTCACATTCCAAGATGTCTGGCTCTAACTTAGTTTACCATCCCATTATTGATGAATATTGTGTTGCTTCAATTTTTTTGTGCTATTGGATATATGTATATATAATGCTGTTTTACATTCAATATGTACTTATGCTTTTAATTCTACAGACTATATTTCCCAAAGTGAGAATGCTGGATCAAACTGTATGTGTCTTTAAGACTTTTATAACTACTGCCAGAACAGAAAATAGCTGAAATAATTCACATTCTCACCAGCTGTGTAAGAAGGTACTTACCAATATCAAATACTAACAATCTTTTAATTCTTCATTTTTGCAATCTGAAGGGTAAAAAGTATTTCCTTGTTATATTAATGTGAATTACCCTGACTGATAGTAAGCTTGAGTATTTCATATTATCAAATGGCTTTACCATTTGCATTTTGAGACACTGCTTTGTCGCAGGTAGATTTTCAGAAACGGTTCACTTGTTTATCATCTTGTTTTTCTATTGCATGGGTTGTCTTTTTCATATTAGATTGTAAGAGCCTTTTAAAATATGAGGGATATCAACTCTTAATCTGTCTTACTGTTGTAAATATTTCCTCCTGCTTTGTTTATCCATTGAAAATTTTCCATTGTTTTTTTGCTTGTGAAATTCCTTTCAAAGAGCTGTTTAGACATTCCTTTACTGTCAAAAAACTTTATCTGACCTTTAACCTAAATTCTTTGTGTTGTGATTCACCTCTCTTTTCCTGGGTCCTGGGCCTCAATATTGCTTTCTACAACCCTTAAGACTATCGAGCTGTGTCTATTGGAGCTTTTCTGTGGACTGAGTGACTGGATTGAATTGACTGACCAGTTAAGTCAAGCATCTCCTTTGACTTACTTTTTTCCCCCTCTCCATTAAAGTGACTGGTTGTTTGACTGAATTGACCTCATTAGTCAGTCTTTTGGCATGGTACATCTGTGTGTGTACACATGTGTGTGCATGCACACCCAGTGGCAGAACCACTACCCAGTGGTTTCCAATACTTCTTTCAGTTAAACTGACACAATTGGGTCCATTTATCTGGCATTGCAATCAGCAGCAGCCCCACAGTGGATCTATATCATTTCAGTTGCCCTGTTGGCTGGAAAGAAGACAAGTTTGATTGATTCAAGTGACAATTCTGTTCTGATTCTGCCTCTGAAACAGGCCTGTGTGGTTGGTGATGTCTCATCTTTCTGGTCACCTTCCTGGCACAGTGCTGATATTCTCTACATATTTCTCTCTCCTCCTGTGGCCAAATATCTGTCTTATCTTTCAACATGTAAGTTCTTTGCTCAGTGGTTGAAAATAACCCTTTTTTTGGGTGATTCAGGGTGTTGAAAGATGAGTCAGTGAGAACAAGGCAAGGTTATTCTTAAGAGGTTGGTGGTCCAGTGGTTAGGAATCCACCTTCTAATCCAGGGGATGCAGATTTGATCCTTGGTTGGGGAATTAGATCCTACATGCCAGGGGAGGGGCAACTAAGTCTGCAGCTACTGAGCTTGTATGCTCTAGAGCCCATGCTCCACAGCAAGAGAACCCTGTGTGCTGCAACTAGAGAGCTTGTGAACTAGAAGGAAGAGCCTGCACTGCAAGGGCAGCCAAAAAATACATAAATAAAGAGGTTGGTGAATGGGGGAACTATTGGGTTGGCCAAAACATTGGTTCTGGTTTTTCCATAACAGCTTTCAGAAAAACCCACATGAGCTTTTTGGCCAACACAATACTTTCCCAAAATTGATTCTATGAGAGGCTGATTCTGTGGGATATAAAGAGGGTTTGTGGGCAGAAAATTTTTTGTGGCCAAATATTGAATGAAATCAGTTGGCTCAATTTAAGAACCTTCCTGGTCATGCTCCTACTCTGTGAACTTGGACAAGTCACTTTATCTCTTTGGGCCTTGGTTTCATCATTGGTAAAATGAAAATAAGCACAGCACAAAGATCATAAAAATGTTTGGTGGGTAGAATAAGCTACTATTTTACATAATAAGCTGTGTAAAATCCTTAGCGCAGGCCTGGAACAGTATTCAATTAATGTGAACTCTTCTCATTCATAAATACTTTTTGGAAACTCTGAATTATACAGGTTACATCTCAGAGCCTCTAGTATGTTTATGTGCTTAGTGTATCACCACAAGGAGAGTAGTAAAAGAAGAAAATGAATGTCAGATCGTGGAACTCTTCTTTCTACCAACGTGATTCTCAATGGACTTGTGCTTTGTGAAGAACACTTTGGGAAATACCAAGGTAGAGAAGGAAGACAGGATTTGGAGACAGAGTCCTTGGATTCCAGTTTGATTTGACAATTACCTCTATTGTTTTTGTAACTTTGGGCCAGTCACTTTATCTTTCTGGGCCACAGGTTTTCTACTTATAAAATGAGAAGCATAAAACTCTTCTACATGTCTTACAAGGTACAGGGAGAGAGCTTTGTAAGCTGTATCCCGCTACACTAACTCCAAGGACCAGGAGCAGGAGTAATTGCTGTGAATCCATGTGCAGAAAGAGGTAAAGAGAGTACTCTTTGAGTGACAGTTTCAAGGGAATGACCAGTGAGATCTCTGGATGGCAGTGATTAGGATTAAAGCATGCACACACCAGAGCTCCCTGGAGCTTGTAGTACGATGCAGGATTTCTATGCCCCACCCAGGTCTCTAGGCCATTTTCTTACTGCAATTAATCTCCAAAATGGGTAATTTCTCTTGATCAATGGGAGAATTCTAAAGAAGTCCAGACACCCCATGATCCACTGGTCAGGTCCCTGGTTTACTTTATTTGCTGTCTGCAATGTGAATTGATAAAATCTCCAGAAATCAAATATAAGCCTAATTCACACTAAGATTTTAGCAACTGGAAACAGTCTTTAGTGTTTTCTCTCCAAGTATCTTTCAAAGGCAACCTTTAAGAAAGGTAATTTTTACCTGGAATAGCAGGCTGATGGGGAAGATCACCGGGGGCAGGAGAGCCTCTCCAGCACTCCTCAAACCAGATCACAGTGGTGACTGTCTCCTTCCTCCTCAAAGTGAACCAGACACAGGCTCAACTTAATTTTTCCTCTATTATTTCCAGATACATGCAACCCAATGGAAAGACTATACAAAGGAAAGTGTGTGACTGACCCTTGACTGTAATATTTTGGTCAGATGTTAGGCTTCACTGCCTTGGAACCACCCACCATTTCCTTCATCAGTAACTTTCAGCATGCTTCTTCCAACTGGTCTAGATGCTTGATGAGTGTAGTTAAACAAACACTGAACTGGAAGTTGAGACCTAGAAGTCCTGTCTGTGCTACCGACTAACTCTGTGACGTAAGGCAAATGATGACCCCTCCTTGAAACTGTTTTCTCTTCTGTGGCATAAAGCATTTGAACTGGGTGATCTAAAAGTTCCCTTCCTGTTCAGCCTATAGCTTTACTTGTTTTTCTACACCCTCAGATCAGAATCACCCTCATTCCCTCTTCCTGTGTGGAACGTATCCATTTACGGCTAATTGCAGGATGTTGGAGAGCTGTCCAAAAACATATGAAGCATTGTAATATTTGTTTGAAATTAATCAGATACAACAAAACATGCAGGTGGTTGCTCTTTCCCTTCAACTCCTAGCTCTTGGGATCTTGCCTCCTGGAAGGTGTTCACAGGCTGCAGCTGCAGAACACAGCCTGTGGATTATTTGTAAAAGAGTAACTTCTGGCGTGCTGCAGTTCATGGGGTCGCAAAGAGTCGGACACGACTCAGCGACTGAACTGAACTCAATTGAACTTCTGCAAGTGGGGGTGGGGGTGGTGAGGAGAAGACCAATCATTGGGCTATTTTTTGCCCTAGTGGATAGTGGTGAGGATGTTGAGGGCTGGGGTACAGGATAGGAGTCAGAGAATCCAGACTTACAAACAGCAAGCATTGAGTCACAATCCTCAGTTTTTGGCCCCTCGTCTTGTCTGGGAACTGGCTTGGATTGACATCGTGAAGGAGACTGTCTCATGCTATTCCACCCCAAAGCTCCATATGTTTCTGAATATACTGATGCCTGAGAACACATAGACACAGACTGGCTTGGCAGTTTTTTCATTTCTCATCAGTGCTTGAATCCCCATGGACCTCCCTGGCTATTGTGGTTTAACCAATAAGCATGTTTAGTGACTTGAAGATATGTTTCTGGAGCCATAAAGAAGACATTGACTAATGGTGACTGGGAAATGTGTTCTTGTCTTATAGAATGTCCTATCAGCAAAAGGTTTACTCAGCCACATGTTGCTGTTGCTTAGGGACCTCTTTGCTGCACTTCTTAATACTTCTCAACAGGTATGTAGAAACACCTGGATATGACAGAGATAAGTATTTGGTCAAGGCAGGCATGAGATTTGGGATTAGAGTCTTCCTAGAGTGAGCCTGGAACAATTTTGTAATATAATCACAGTAGTCTATAGCAGCCTCAATCTTCACCCACCCCTTACAGGGACCCAGAGCCCTGTGCCCCTAGGTGCTCTCCCTTGCTACTCTTGGCTACACCCATTCAGGTTATTTCCATCCCTAGGAAAGGTACAGTAGACATGTGTACACTATCATGTGTAAAACTATATATACACCCCCCCCCCATAGTCTCCTTGTCATGATCTTGTGATTGGGAAAGAAAGGGATGTAAAAGTCTGACTGAGTAGAAGAGGAAGTGGTTATTAATGCCTGGAAGGCAGCTCTTCGCTGTATGGCAGCTCTGGCCTGACCCAATTATTTTCTAGAAAGGAGTCCCTTCACCTCCACGGAATTTGTATCACAGACAACTGGACATAGGACCCCAATTTATTTATTTTTCTTACTTCTGCTTTAGAGGAATGTGTAAGATTTTGTATAGCTGACCCAGGCTCTCAGATACAGAGGTGAATGCAAATTGAGGAGATAGCTCAAGGGAGCCCAAGAAATCAAATAAAGGAAATATCTCAGGCTTTGGAGGAAAAAGCCAAGAAATGACCCCCTTCTCTCTTACCTTGTGGAGCAAATAGCCTCATACTGCTACAGACTGGTTGGAGGTGGTGGTCGTAGGTTTTGAGGGGAACAGAGATAAGTACAAAACTTGACTCTACTGAGCCAGATAGCACAAGGTATAGTCAGTGGAGCCATTTTTGGAGAAATAAGAGCTAGAGAATATGGAACACATGCCTTTCCCTGAAATTTCTATTTTTATTTATTTATTTTAATTAGAGGATAATTGCTTTAAAATGTTATGTTAGTTTCTCCTGTGCAACAACATGAATCATCTATAAGTATACATATATCCCCTCCCTCTTGAGCCTCCCTCCCACCCCCCTCCCATCCGAACCCCTCTAGGTCATCACAGAGCACCGAGCAGAGCTCCCTCTGTTATACAGCAGCTTCCCATTAGCTATTTATTTTAAACATGATAGTGTAATATATGTCTATGCTTGAAATGTCTATTTGAAAGTAAAAACAAAGCAAAACAAAAACAGCACTGAGTTAGGGGAGCTTGTGGAGGAAGAGATATCATGAGGTAGATGCAGGAGGTAAGGATAAAGGGTTTGGGAGGACAGAAAGAGGAAATCTGAAAAAGTTGGCCCCAGATACTTTTTTCCTTTAAAATAGGAGGGAAATGATTATTTGGATTAACCTATAAAACAAAGGGAAATCTAATCAACACTAAATTCTACTCCCAAAGTGTCTGTGTCAAAGGTCTCCCTTGTCTGTGGTATAGTAATAAGGAGACCAGAGAATAAAAAAGTCCTGGGACTGTTTATTTTAAAAAGTGAAAAAGAAACTCAATAACAGGAAAAGATATTGAATCATTTGTGCAAAACATTTGCATGAAGTGGCTTTTCTTACTTGGCTGTGAAAGACCCTTCTGAGTCACGGGAGAGTCCATAATTCCAGTGTGTTACTAAAGGAGAATGTTAGGTGGATTTTACACACATGAGTCCTTTTCAGGACAGCTTGATGGGCAGTATCATTTCTGGGACAATAGGCTCTGACAGCCACCTTAGAATGTTGATTTTAGAACTTAGAATAATAGGGATTATTACACCTTCTGCTACCTCCACCCACCAAATGGTTTCCAAGGCATTTTCAAGAGTTTTGGCCCTGATTCAACAATCGATTTTGGCTCTGATTCAACAATCAACTTCCAGGAAAGGACTGTTGTTCAAGTACAAGGACAGGAGAGAGAGAATCCTAATCTTTGTTAAAAATGTACTTGTTATAGTCAGGTTCCCTTATTTATTTATACAATGATAGAAGCTCCTATGCTAAGGAATTTCTGGTTAGCACTTGAAGGGAGGGTAGCAGACTGAAAAGACATGAGAAATGGTGTGAAGCAGTCCAAGGTTCAATTCTCAAATTTGCCCCATACAGGCTGTGACTTTAGGCAAGTCACTTAATCTCTCTGAGCTTGTTCTTTTTCATTTGTACAATCAGGCTGATAATAACAATATACATTTAACGTGGACTTTGCAAGAATTAAATGAGAAATAAATGTAAATGTCCAGTAGCCATTAGATATAATAATTATAAAATAAATACATTCAAAAATCAATCTATGTAATCTGTCATGTCAGCAGAGTACAGAAGAAAATCATATGATCATATCAATGCAAAAAAAGCATTTGACAAAATCCAACCTTAATTCTTAGTAAAAGCTCTCAGTAAGGTAGGAATAAAAGAGAGTTGCCTCAAACTGAAAAGGAGCATATCTATATATATGAAACCATATCCCCAAAATTCCAGCTAACATTATACTTAATAGTGAAAAATTGAATTATTTTCCCCTAAGATTGGGAACAAAGTAAAGATTTCTACACCCATCACTCTTATTCACCGTTATAATAGAAGTACTAGCTTCTTTAACAAAACAAGAAAAAGAAATAAAAGGCATATATATTGGAAAGAAGGGGCTTCCCAGGTGGTGCTAGTGGTAAAGAACCTGCCTGCCAATGCAAGAGATGTGACAGATGCAGGTTTGATCCCTGGGTCAGGAAGATCCTTTGGAGGATGGCATAGCAACCCACTCCAGTATTCTTGCCTGGAGAATCCCATGGACAGAGGAGCCTGGTGGCTACAGTCCATAGGGTCACAAAGAATCAGACAAGACTGAAGCAACCAAGTATGCACATAGCATGCATGGTATATGTTGGGGTTTCCCAGGTGGCTCAGAGTAAAGGATCCACCTGAAATGCAGGAGACATGGGTTTGACCTCTGGGTCAGGAAGATGCCCTGGAGAAGAGCATGGCATCCCACTCCAGTATTCTTGCCTGGAGAATCCCATGGACAGAGGAGCCTGGCAGGCTGCAGTCCATAGGGTCACACAGAGTTGGACACACAAAAGCAAATTAGCATACACATTGGAAAGAAATAAAATTGCTTTGATTTACAGATGACAGAAGTAATCTACAAAGAACTCCTTAGAACTAATAAGTGAATTTGGCAAGATTACAGGAAACAGAATAAACACCCACAAATCAGTTGCATTTCTATATATTAATACTAACAAATGAACACAGAGAAAATGAAATTAAAAGTACAAGCTACTTACAATCATTCCAAAGAAAATGAAATACTAAGACATAGATTTACTAAAACATGCACAGGATCTGCATGCTGAAATTATAAGACACTGATGAAAGAAAAAAGAAGACCTAAATAGATGGAGAGACACTCTGTGTTCATGGGTTGCTGCTGTTGCTGCTGCTAAGTTGCTTCAGTCGTGTCCGACTCTGTGTGACCCCACAGACGGCAGCCCACCAGGCTCCCCCATCCCTGGGATTCTTGAGGCAAGAATACTGGAGTGGGTTGCCATTTCCTTCTCCAATACAGGAAAATGAAAAGTGAAAGTGAAGTCGCTCAGTCGTGTCTGACTCTTAGCGACCCCATGGACGGCAGCCCACCAGGCTCCTCCGCTCATGGGGTTTCCCAGGCAAGAGAACTGGAGTGGGGTGCCATTGTCTTCTCTGGTGTTCATGGGTTCAGTTCAGTTCAGTTCAGTCACTCAGTCGTGTCCGACTCTTTGCAACCCCATGAATCACAGCACACCAGGCCTCCCTGTCCATCACCAACTCCAGGCGTTCACTCAGACTTGCATTCATCGAGTCAGTGATGCCATCCAGCCATCTCATCCTTGGTTGTCCCCTTCTTCTCCTGCCCCCAATCCCTCCCAGCATCAGTCTTTTCTAATGAGTCAACTCTTCGCATGAGGTGCCCAAAGTACTGGAGTTTCAGCTTTAGCATCATTTCTTCCAAAGAAATCCCAGGGCTGATCTCCTTCAGAATGTAGTGGTTGGATCTCCTTGCAGTCCAAGGGACTCTCAAGAGTCTTCTCCAACATCACAGTTCAAAAGCATCAATTCTTCGGCGCTCAGCCTTCTTCACAGTCCAACTCTCACATCCATACATGACCACAAGAAAAACCATAGCCTTGACTAGACGGACCTTAGTCGGCAAAGTAATGTCTCTGCTTTTGAATAGGCTATCTAGGTTGATCATAACTTTTCTTCCAAGGAGTAAGCGTCTTTTAATTTCATGGCTGCAGTCACCATCTGCAGTGATTTTGGAGCCCCCAAAAATAAAGTCTGACACTGTTTTCACTGTTTCCTCATCTGTTTCCCATGGAGTGATGGGACCAGATGCCATGATCTTCGTTTTCTGGATGTTGAGCTTTAAGCCAACTTGTTCACTCTCCTCTTTCACTTTCATCAAGAGGCTTTTGAGTTCCTCTTCATTTTCTGCCATAAGGGTGGTGTCATCTGCATATCTGAGGTTATTGATATTTCTCCCGGCAATCTTGATTCCAGCTTGTGTTTCTTCCAGTCCAGCGTTTCTCATGATGTACTCTGCTTATTTAAATAAGCAGGATGACAATATACAGCCTTGACGTACTCCTTTTCCTATTTGGAACCAGTCTGTTGTTCCATGTCCAGTTCTCACTGTTGCTTCCTGACCTGCATACAGGTTTCTCAAGAGGCAGGTCAGGTGGTCTGGTATTCCCATCTCTTTCAGAACTTTCCACAGTTTATTGTGATCCACACAGTCAAAGGCTTTGGCATAGTCAATAAAGCAGAAATAGATGTTTTTCTGGAACTCTCTTGCTTTTTCCATGATCCAGTGGATGTTGGCAATTTGACCTCTGGTTCCTCTGGGTTAGAAGATAACAAAGTAAAAATGTCAACTCTCCTCAACTGTGTGCACAGATTAACACAATTCTTATCAAAATTCCAGCAAGAGTTTTTTTGTAGACACAGACAAATTTATCTTAAAATTTTTATGGAAAGGCAAAGGCCCTAGACTAGTTAAAATAATTTTGAAAAAGACAAAAAAATGGGAGGAATTACTCTAACCAATAGTAAGGCCTTCTGTTTGGCTATAGTAATCAAAACATTGTAGTGTCAATACATAGATAGGTGGAATATAGATAAAAGGAACATAATAGGCAACCCACACAATTATGCTCAATATACTGTTCACAAATGTTCAAAAGCAATTCAATGGAAGAAGGATAATCTCTTCAACAAATTGTGCCAGAGCAACTAGGCATTCAGCCCAGTTCTCAAAGATCCATTTGCATGGGCTCAGTTTCACTAGGACCCTAATTGTGGGAATGAAGGGGTAATTTCATGTCAGCCTGACACAAGCCTAGCCACCCTGTGAGATATAAGAGGAGGGCAAAGGGAAGACTATTTTTCCTATGCATTTTATAGACTACATGGCTAAGGATTGCAGGGCTACACAGAACTCTTCACCACATTATTGAGTTAATGTATTCTTTGCCGGTACAGTCAACTCTGTTATCCTCAGGTGAAGTTTTCAAATTACAGAAATAATTAGACACATTAGTAGATAACAAAGCATTTCATGAGTTCTGTTTACTAGTTTCTCCTTCTTTTTAGTCCCTCATTAGGCCTGCAATCCAGCCAAAATAATTATTTATCTCTTTCAAACCAGAGAAAATATATACTAGAAATTCTATAGGTTGAAGGAAAGAAAGAGGGCTTTTAAAGAGATCTCTGCTCCAGTCAACCCAACCTCTCTCTCCTTGTAGCCTCAGATGCTATCAAACTTCTTGGCTGCACTGCAGGAAAGGAAATATATTTAAGTGTACAACAAATACATTTTCAAAATCACTCTGAAGCTCCTCCTCTTCCTACTCTTCCTCTCCATCTCTTTTTTCTCCACCCTAACCCTAGTCACCAATCTTTATCTTACCTTGACCATTAATAGCCTCTGAACAGGTAAACTAGTACTTTGCTCAGTGCCTTTTGTTGTTGTTTAGCATTCCGATTGGAACTTTATTATGATTGTTTAGTATTTACAGTTTTTCAAATTGCAAAGCCCAACAAAGTATAGATAATAAGAGGTTAAGATTGAGGAAATCTTTAAGGAATATTCTTGACAGTTAAGATGCATTACTTATCTGTATACACATAGTTGCCATTAAGATGTTTTGTTGCATTAATAGCTGAAGCTCCCTTTTATATCTTCTGTATACTATTCATTGGCTTAGAAATATCTGTGATTCTTGGATGGGAAAGGTTAACCTACAATTCTTTCAAAAAGTTAGTGTTTCTTATTTCTTTTCTCTTTGTGACAGAGCATCTTTTAAGACTACAAATGCAGAGAGGGATCCAAGATGGCATCATAGGAAGACCCTAAGCTCACCTTTTCACATGGACACATTGAATCTAACCTACATATAGAACAATTCTTCCTGAAGACATGAGGGCTGATTGAACAGCTACTATACATAGAAGGACCATATAGAAATGATTAGGAAAGACAGAGACATGGTATCCATGGGAAGCTTAGTCCTGCCTCAGTGACCTGCAATAAGAATAGATATTGCTGAGGGGCCTGAGTGCAGACTTGCCTGTCCTGGGACACAGCAATAAAACCCCCAGAAGTTTAAAGGGTGCCTATATTATAAGGGAAGAAGTCCATTTACTAATGCTGGCTGTTGTTCAGTCACTCAGTCATGTCTGACCCCATGGACTGCAGCATGTCAGGCTTCCCTGTTCTTCAACCATCTCCTGGAGCTTGCTCAAACTCAGGTTCAACAAGTCAGTAATGCCAACCAACCATCTCATCTTTTGTCTTCCCCTTCTCTTTCTGCCTTCAATCTTTCCTAGCATCAGGGTATTTTCTAATGAGTCAGCTCTTCACATCAGGTGGCCAAAGTATTGGAGCTTCAACTTCACCACTAGTCCTTCCAATGAATATTCAGGGTTGATTTCCTTTAGGATTGACTGGTTTGATCTCCTTGCTATCAAAGGGACTCTCAAGAGTCTTCTCCAATACCACAGTTCAAAAGCATCAATTCTTCTGTGCTCAGCCTTCTTTATGGTTGAACTCTCATGTCTATACATGACTAATGGAAGAACAATAGCCTTGACTAGACGGACCTTTGCTGGCAAAGTAATGTCTCTGCTTTTTAATATGCTGTCTAGGTTTGTCAAAGCTTTTCTTCCAAGGAGCAAGCATCTTTTAATTTCACGGCTGCAGTCATCATCTGCAGTGATTTTGGAGCCCAATAAAACAAAGTCTGTCACTGTTTCCATTGTTTTCCCATCTATTTGCGATGAAGTGATGCTAGAGCTTCTGCTAAAAGGACAGGGAACTGTTGGAGTTCTCACCAAGGTTGGAGGCACTCTGCCCCTGCCCCCTGGCCCCTGCTTCTTCCGGCTCCAGCCATTCCACTAAAATGGCCTAAGGTGCAGTGCTTCCCATGGACTTCCCCTGGCGTGAATCCACTTCAGCTTCAGCCAGCTTGCCAAAGACACCAAGCCTAAACAGTCTATACAGGAAATAGTTCCGCAGAATGCCACTCCTCCAAAAAACCAGGAAAGGTAGCTATTACACCTAATTCATAGAAACAAAAACTCAAAGTAAAATAAAATGAGGAGGCAGAGGACTATGCCCCAAATGAAAGAACAAAATAAAACAGCAGAGAAAAACTCCTAATGAAATGGATACTTATATTCATTTATATCCAAGTAATTTACCTGATAGAATGCAAAGAAATGGTCATGAAGTTCCGCATTGAACCAGGGTGAAGAATGAAAAAACACAGTGAGAACTTCAACAAAGACTTAGAAAATTTAAGAAAGACTGAATCAGAGCTGAAGAATATAACAATTGAAATAAAAAATAGACTAGAGGGTGTCAACAGCAGATTAGATGATACAGGAGAATGGATAAATGATCTGGAAGGCAGAATAGTAGAAAATCACTCAATTAGAAGAGCAAAAAGAAGAAAGAAATTTTTTAAAATTCAAGAGAGTTTAAGCAGCTTCTGGGACAATATCAAGCATACTAACAGTTGCATTATAAGGGGTCCCAGAAGGAGGAAAGAGAGAGAAAGGGGGAAAACTTATTTGAAGAAATAATGGATGAAAAACCTTCTTAACCTGGGGAAGGAAACAGACATTCATGTCCAGGAAGCAGACTCTCAAGGAAGAAGAACCCAAGAAGATTCACATCAAGACATATTATAATTAAAGTAGCAGAGTTTAAGAGAATCTTAAATGCAACAAAAGAAAAGAACTGGTCACACACAAGGAAAACCCCACATACAATCAGTTGATTTTTTTAAGTAGAAGGCCAGAAGGGAGTGGCAAGATATATACAGAGGGTTGAAAGGGAAAAATTTATAACCTATAATACTTTTCCCATCCAGGTTATCATTCAGTATTGAAAGAGAGGTAAAGATTTTTCCAGGTAAGAAAAAACTAAAGGAGTTTATCACCATTAAACTGGCCTTACAAGAAATTTCAAAGGGTAGTTAAATGGAAAAGAAAAGGCCACAACTAGAAATAAAATATACGAAAGAAAAATCTCACTGGTAAAGGCAAATATATAGTAAAGTGGATCATCCACTTAAGAGCTAGTACAAAGCTACTACTAAAGTAGCATGATCAACCATAGCCACAGTAAGTAGTTAAGCAATACAAAAAATAAAAAGATGTAAAATATGATGTCAAAAAAAGCGGATGGGGAGAGTAAGCACTAATTATCAAGTACAGTAACACTTGCATTGTAAGGGTCCCAGAAGGAGAAAAGAAAGAAAAAGGGACAAAAAACTTGTTTGTGAATTTAGAATGCCTTCAAACTTATGCAATGTGGGAGACCTGGGTTTGATCCCTGGGTTGGGAAGATCCCCTGGAGAAGGGAAAGGCTACCCACTCCAGTATTCTGTCCTGGAGACTTCCATGGATTGTATAGTCCACGGGGTCACAAAGAGTCGGACAGGACTGAGCGACTTTCACTTTCACTTTCAAACTTAAGTTACTTTCAGCTTAAATTTATGAGATATATATATATATAGAGAGATCCGTATATATGAACCTTATGGTAACTAACAAACCAAAAATCTCTAATGGATATACAAAAAGCAAAAAGAAAAGAATCCAAACACAACACTAAAGGAATCCATCAAACCACAAGGGAAAAAGTCAAAAGATGAAAACAGGAACAGAGACGAATTACAAAAACAACCAGAAAACAATGAACAAGATGGCAATGAGTATACATCAAGCTGGTTTTAAAAAAGGCAGAGGAACCAGAGGTCAAATTGCCAACATCCGCTGGATCATCGAAAAAGCAAGAGAGTTCTAGAAAAACATCTATTTCTGCTTTATTGATTATGCCAAAGGCTTTTGACTGTGTGGATCACCACAAACTGTGGGAAATTCTTCAAGAGATGGGAATACCAGACCACCTGACCTGCCTCTTGAGAAATCTGTATGCAGGTCGGGAAGAAACAGTGAGAACTGGACATGGAACAACAGATTGGTTCCAAACAGGAAAAGGAGTATGTCAAGGCTATATATTGTCACCCTGCTTATTTAACTCATATGCAGAGTACCTCATGAGAAATGCTTGGCTGGATGAAGCACAAGCTGGAATCAAGATTGCCAGGGGAAATATCAATAACCTCAGATATGCAGATGACACCATCCTTATGGCAGAGAGTGAAGAGGAACTAAAGAGTCTCTTGATGAAAGTGAAAGAGGAGAGTGAAAAAGTTGGCTTAAAACTCAACATTCAGAAAACGAAGATCATGGCATCCGGTCCCATCACTTCATGGCAAATAGATGGGGAAAGAGTGGAAACAGTGTCAGACTTTAATTTGGGGGCTCCAAAATCACTGCAGGTGGTGATTGCAGCCATGAAATTAAAAGACGCTTACTCCTTGGAAGAAAAGCTATGACCAACACAGACAGCATATTAAAAAGCAGAGGCATTACCTTACCAAGAAAGATCCATCTAGTCTAGGCTGTGGTTTTTCCTGTAGCCATATATGGATGTGAGAGTTGGACTATACAGAAAGCTGAGCACTGAAGAATTGATGCTTTTGAACTGTGGTGTTGGAGAAGACTCTTGAGAGTTCCTTGGACTACAAGGAGATCAAACCAATCAATCCTAAAGGAAATCAACCCTGAATATTCATTGGAAGGACTGATGTTGAAGCTGAAACTCCAATACTTTGGCCACCTGATGTGAAGAACTGATTCATTGGAAAAGACCCTGATGCTGGGAAAGATTTGAAGGCAGGAGGAGAAGGGGACGACAGAGGATGAGATGGTTGGATGGCATCACCGACTCAGTGGACATGATTTTGAGTAAACTCCAGGAGTTGGTGATGGACAGGGAAGCCTGGCATGCTGCAGTCCATGGGGTCACAAAGAGTTGGACACAACTGAGTGACTGAACTGATACTGATACACCTGTCAATAATTACTTTAAATGAAAATGGATTAAATGCTCCAATCAAAAGACATAGAGTGGGGAATGAATAAATAAGACTCATCTATCTGCTGCCTACAAGAGACTCTCCACAGATCGGAAGACACACAGACTGAAAGTGAAGGGATAGAAAGAGGTACTCCATGCAAAAGAAAAGAGTTGGGGTAGCAATACACATAACAGACAGAATGGATTTTAAAATGAAGACTGTAACCAAAAGCATAAAAGACCATTACATAATGATAAAGGAGTCAGTTCAATAAGAGGATATAATATTTATAAACATTTATACACCCAACATAAGACCACCTAAATATGTAAAGCAAATATTAACAGACAAAAGGGAGAAATAAACAGCAATGCAATAGTATCAGGGGACTTTAATACTTCACTTACATCAATGGATAGATTATCTAGAGACAAAATTAATAAGGAAATATTGGCTTTGAATGACATATTAGACCAGAAGAACTAATGTTATATATAGGACATTTCATCCCAAAGTAGCAGGATATACATTCTTTACAAGTGCACATGGAACATTTTCTAAGATAGATTACATGTAAGACTACAAAACGAGTCCCAAGAAATTTAAGAAGACTGAAATTGTATTAAGCATCTTTTCCAACTGAAATGTGAAACTTGGAAGAAGAAAATTGGAAAAAGCACAAACATGTGGAGGCTAAACAACATGTTACTAAATGTTTAAACAATGGGTAATCAAAGAAATCAAAGAGGAAATAAAAATTACCTTAAGGCAAATGAAAATGGAAATACAATGTAGCAAAATCTATGGGACACAGCAAAAGCAGTTCATAGCGATTCAGGCCTACATCAAGAAATAAGAACAATCTCAAATAATCTAAAGGTACATTGAAAGGGAATAGAAAAGAAAGAACAAGCAAAGCTCAAAATTAGTAGAAGGAGGGAAATAATAAAGATCAGAGTGGAAATAGAGACTAAAAAAGAGATGGATCAATGAAATTAATAGCTACTTCTTTGAAAAGATAAACAAGTGGACAAACCTTAACCAGACTCATCAAGAAAAAAAGAGAGAGAAAGCCAAAATTAGTAAAATCAGAAATGAAAGAGGTGAAATTACAACCAACACCACAGGAATACAAAAGATTATAAGAGGATACTGTGAATAATTGTATGCTGACAAATTAGAAAATATAGAAGAAATAGATAAATTCCTAGAAACATGCAATCTTCTAAGACTGAATCATGAAGAAATAGAAAATCTCAATACCAATTACTAGTAATAAAATTGAGTCAAACAAACAAACAGAAACAACCCAAATGTCCAGGTCCAGGTGACTTCACAGGTGAAATCTATTAAACATTTAAAGAATTAATACCTATCTTTCTCAAATTATTCCAAAAATAGAAGATGAAGGAACACATCCAAACTTGTTTTATGAGACTAGCATTACTGTGATCTCAAAATTGGACACCACAAAAAGAGAAAATTAAAGGTCAATATCATAAATATTAACATAATATTAACATAAATACAAAAATACAAAAATCCTCAACAAAATATTAACAAACCACATTCAACAATATGTTAGAAGGATCATACACCATGATCAAGTGGGATTCATTCCAAGGATGCAAGGATGGTTTAACATCTATAAATCAATTGATGTGATACACTACATTAACAAAAGGATAAAAATCATTTGAAGATCTCAAGAGATGCAGGAAAATCATTTGACAATATTCAACATCCATTTATGACAAAAACTCTGAACAAAGTGGATATAGAGAGAACATGCTGTGCAGTGTTAAGTCACTCAGTCGTGTCTGACTCTTTGTGACCCCGTGGACTGTAGCCCGCCAGACACCTCTGTCCATGGGGATTCTCCAGGCAGGAATACTGGAGTGGGTTGCCATGCCCTCCTTCAGGGGATCTTCCCAACCCAGGGATAAAACCCAAGAGTAGGAACATACCTTAGTGTAATAAAGACCATGTATGACAAACCCACAGCTAACATCATAATCAATAATGAAAAGCAGAAAGCTTTTCTTGTAGATCAGGAATAAGACAATTATGTCTAGTCTCACCTCTTTTATTCAACATAGTATTAGTCCTATCCACAGAAACCAGATAATAAAAAGAAATAAAAGACATCCAAGTTCAAAAGGAAGAAGTAAAACTGTCACTATTTGCAGATAACATCATATTATATATGAAAACCCAAAGACTCCAACAGAAAACTATTAGAACTGATGACTCAATAAAGTTATAGGATACAAAATTAACATACATAAAGCAATTGCATTTCTATGTACTAATAATGAAGAAATAGAGAAATAAAAAATCCCATTTAAATTGCATAAAAAAGAATGAAATAATTTAAACCAAGGAGGTTGAAAGACATGTACTGTAAAAACTATAAGATATATACTACCCATTATGGCTTTTAAATATCATTTTCCTGTTGAGTTATCCACTATTCAGCAGATTGAGCTAAAAGTCAGTGTAATCTATTTGGTACACTGAATAATTCATTAATCCCATAATCATACAAGGGTACCAGTAGCCATCAGCAGAAGCCTGATTGATTGGCAGGTCAGATTCTGCTAATGGGTGTTTTCTAGGAGAAATTTCTCCAGGTCCTTGGAGATGACTCTGGGGAATCAGATTGATTTTCTCCCTTATCTAAAAGAACACCATCTAATCCCAGGTGCAGATTCAGAGAGTTGGCTCTGGGCAAGCCTGTTGTTGGGATTTCCCCTAGGCTGATTTCTTCTGCCTCCTGGGATGCAAATCATTTCCTTACCCCAAGTACCTGGTGTCCTTCTGCTGTCCCCCTTAATTGCTTTCTCCAGTTGGTGCCCTAAGTCCTGGACTTCTCCCTGGCGTTCATTATGACTTCCTGGACTAGGTTTGAGACCAAGGGCAACTCATGACCTTTTGCATTATCTTTAAACTGCAATTGACACATGGAGAAAGTGTTATATAGTATGTAAAAGAGCCTAACATAGTGCCTGGTATATACTAGGTGTTAAATAAAATATCAGGGTTGTGCTCCCTGCTTCTGATAATGTTAGCCTGCTGTAGGACAACTACTCTGAATACTATATTAATTTGGTATAGTTTAGTGTGCTCTCTCACCTGAGGCATTTTCTCTTTGGCAACCAGTGACTTCTGGTAGTCTTTATTGTTTTAACTCCATGGCAGGAATCTTCAATGGTGGATTCTGAAACAGTAGCCAGATAGTTGGCAGTGAATAGTCTCATAACCACTACCTAGATTTTTGTGTTCAGAGAGTACCTATTATGTAATGTATTCAAGGTTTAGCATATATTTTTGTGTCTTCTCTGGTAGACTATATATTTTTCAATCACATTTGGTGTCCCTCCCTGTACTATCTCTACCTATAGAAAGATGATATTTTTCCACCCTTCTAAAATCAGGCTGTGACATATGACTTGCTTTGGCCAGTGAAATATGAATAGAGGTGGCATGTGTCATTTCTAGGCGGAAAGAATGAGTGCTTGCCTTTCTGCTTTCCCTTTTCCATATGGTGTGTTACCTGGCAACATCTCATATGGCTTCTTACCTATTAGCCAGGATCCTAAAGTGAAGACTACTAAGATCTACTTAAGAATAGAGTTCTCCCCACTGCCCTCCCATCAGCCTATTTTGGACATATAGTATGAGCAAGAAATACATGTTTATTATAAGTCAGTAGAATTTTGAGATTGCTCCTTATTGCAGCATAACCTAGCTTATACTAGCTTATATAACATTCAAGGATGTCAGAAGAGTCAATATAAACAAGTCATTTGCCATTGGTGCATGACAAATGTTGCTTGAACTTGGACTGAGGAGCCAACTTCTTGCTACAATTCTAGTATAAATATTGAAAAAGGCCAGGTGTTAGAGGTGGCCCTTTTAAAGACAAAGCCTGTTCTGTGACTTAGCACTTTGGCCTCTCTCCCTGCATAATGAATTAGAACCTCTAGGCAATCCCAGAGGTCCCAGTTCAACGGTTGTCATGACTTTATAGAAAGCATATTATAAATCTTCACTTTCTCTCATCATAAACCAGTGTGAGAGTGGGCATCTGTGCTGCAAGTGGAATTTTCTGCTTTTAGTGACTTGACACTTTGGCTCTTTTGTTACAAACCCAGTTTTAATTTTCTTAACATAGTCCAGGCACAGCGCATAAACCTCTGCATCCTGTGGAGGCCTGTATGATAAGTTCCATTAGGACACTAAGCTTTGGGTTTTTTTTTTCCTTTGCTTGAATTGATTGCAAGTGTTCCAACAAGTAGCCAGGTGGTTTCCTTGTCTGGGCAGCTCAGGGGCAAGGGGGAAAACAAGGTGTCGGAGCACACAGAGTAATTGGTGAACTCGAGGAAGATGTGTTAGTGACCAGATGGGAGGAAACAAGGCACTGACTTTCAGTGCTTTTTCTAGCTTTCAACTTTGGTATTTTTAGAGTCCTTTGTGTCCAGAAAATTGCAAGTGAAAATCAAGTAAATATTCAATAAATATTCAATGGGCATTTGTCTTCTTTAGTAAAAATTACTTGATCTCTCAACCTTTAGCAATTCACACAGTTGACTTCTCCCCCGTGAAATATCCTCTTCTTTTGGCTTCTATGACACTTATTGTATCTCCCTAGTTCCTCATTGATCTCTTTTGCTGGACCTCTACTTCTACTAGTCACTAAACGTCGGTATTCACCATGGCTCTGTCTTAGCACCTATTCTTATTCTACACACTATTCCTGAGAAATTTCACCTATTTCCTTTACTTCAGCAGCCATCTCTATATTACCAACTAAATTCTCTTTCTAGAACATCATATTTATACTTTCAAATGCCACTGAACATCTTTATTTGGATGTCTCATGGGTATCTGAAAATCAGCATGTCCAAAGGACCATATGATCTCTTACCACCTATGCTTCTCCTCTTATATGTCCTTTACATTAATGAAGGTACCATTGTCTACCAAGCTGTGCAAACAAGAAACACAAATGTTATTCAAGATCACTCCTTCTCCCTCATCACATATAGCAAATACTTACATAATGATGATTTCTGAATCTCTCAATATCTATGTTCCCATTGGTTTATAACATCCAGACGGAGGTTCCATCAGCACCTTAAAGTCAACATTTTCCAAATATAATTCACTACCTTGTTTACATCATTTGCTTTATTTCATCATGCATAAGTATCATCCTCACCATGCCATGCCATGTGATTCTATGCCTCCATGAATTTACTTGTGCTGCTCCCTCTGCCTAAATTCTCTCCTTTTCTCCATCTGGAAATTTCCTATTTATCCTTCAAAGTTCAGCAATAATGCCACATTCTCTGTGAAGCCTTTCATAGCATCATTTGGAATAAATCTTGTATTCATCTATATTACCATAGCATCTATCTATATCTGTCCCAAAATACTTAGCATGCTATAACACATATATTTTTCATGTTTTTCTCTTTATTAGACTTTAAGCTTCTTGGTAACAAGGACAATGTTAAAACCCCATGAACAGTATGAAAAGGCAAAATGATAGGATACTGAAAGAGGAACTCCCCAGGTTGGTAGGTGCCCAATATGCTACTGGAGATCAGTGGAGAAATAACTCCAGAGAAAATGAAGGGATGGAGCCAAAGCAAAAACAATACCCAGTTGTGGATGTGACTGGTGATAGAAGCAAGGTCTGATGCTGTAAAGAGTAATATTGCATAGGAACCTGGAATGTCAGGTCTATGAATCAAGGCAAATTGGAAGTAGTCAAACAGGAGATGGCAAGGGTGAATGTCGACATTCTAGGAATCAGCGAACTAAAATGGACTGGAATGGGTGAATTTAACTCAGATGACCATTATATCTACTACTGCAGGCAGGAATCCCTTAGAAGGAATGGAGTAGCCATCATGGTCAACAAAACAGTCCGAACTGCAGTACTTGGATGCAATCTCAAAAACGACAGAATGATCTGTTTGTTTCCAAGGCAAACCATTCAATATCACAATAATGCAAGTCTATGCCCCAACCAGTAATGCTGAAGAAGCTGAAGTTGAACGGTTCTATAAAGACCTCCAAGACCTTTTAGAACTACCACCCAAAAAAGATGTCTTTTTCATTATAGGGGACTGGAATGCAAAAGTAGGAAGTCCCAGAAACACCTGGGGTAACAGGCAAATTTGACCTTGGAATGCGGAATGAAGCAGGGCAAAGACTAATAGAGTTTTGCCAAGAAAATGCACTGGTCATAGCAAACACCCTCTTCCAACAACACAAGAGAAGATTCTACACATGGGCATCACCAGATTGTCAACACTGAAATCAGATTGATTATATTCTTTGCAGCCAAAGATGGAGAAGCTCTACAAGTCAGTGAAAACAAGACCAGGAGCTGACTGTGGCTCAGATCATGAACTCTTTATTGCTAAATTCAGACTTAAATTGAAGAAAGTAGGGAAAACCACTGGACCATTCAGGTATGACCTAAATCAAATCCCTTATGATTATACAGCGGAAGTGAGAAATAGATCTAAGGGACTAGATCTGATAGAGTGCCTGATGAACTATGGATGGAGGTTCATGACATTGTACAGGAGACAAGGATCAAGACCATCCCCATGGAAAAGAAATGCAAAAAAGAAAAATGGCTGTCTGGGGAGGCCTTACAAATAGCTGTAAAAAGAAGAGAAGTGAAAAGAAAAGGAGAAAAGGAAAGATATAACATCTGAATGAAGAGTTCCAAAAATAGCAAGGAGAGATAAGAAAGCCTTCCTCAGCAATCAATGCAAAGAAATAAAGGAAAACAACAGAATGGGAAAGACTAGAGATCTCTCCAAGAAAATTAGAGATACCAAGGGAACATTTAATGCAAAGATGTACTCAGTAAAGGGCAGAAATGGTATGGACCTAAGAGAAGCAGAAGACATTAAGAAGAGGTGGCAAGAATACACAGAAGAACTGTACAAAAAGGTCTTCACAACCCAGATAATCACAGTGGTGTGATCACTCACCTAGAGCCAGACATCCTGGAATGTGAAGTCAAGTGGGCCTTAGAAAGCATCACTACGAACAAAGCTAGTGGAGATGATGGAATGCCTATTGAGCTATGCCAAATCCTGAAAGATGATGCTGTGAAAGTGCTGCATTCAATATGCCAGCACATTTGGAAAACTCAGCAGTGGCCACAGGACTGGAAAAGGTCAGTTTTCATTCCAATCCCAAAGAAAGGCAATGCAAAAGAATGCTCAAACTACCTCACAATTGCACTCATCTCACATGCTAGTAAAGTAATGCTCAAAATTCTCCAAGTCAGGCTTCAGTAATACGTAAACCGTGAACTTCCAGATGTTCAAGCTGGCTTTAGAAAAGGCAGAGGAACCAGAGATCGAATTGCCAACATCTGCTGGATCATGGAAAAAGCAAGAGAGTTCCAGAAAAACATCTATTTCTGCTTTATTGACTATGCCAAAGCCTTTGACTGTGTGGATTACAAGAAACTGTGGAAAGTTCTGAAAGAGATGGGAATACCAGACCACCTGACCTGCCTCTTGAGAAATCTGTATACAGGTCAGGAAGCAACAGTGAGAACTGGACATGGAATAACAGACTGGTTCCAAATAGGAAAAGAAGTATTGTCACCCTGCTTATTTAACTTCTATGCAGAGTACATCATGAGAAATGCTGGGCTGGAAGAAGCACAAGCTGGAATCAAGATTGCCGGGAGAAATATCAATAACCTCAGATATGCAGATGACACCACCCTTATGGCAGAAAGTGAAGAGGAACTAAAAAGCCTCCTGATGAAAGTGAAGAGGAACTAAAAAGCCTCTCGATGAAAGTGAAAGTGGAGAGTGAAAAAGTTGACTTAAAGCTCAACATTCAGAAAACGAAGATCATGGCATCTGGTCCCATCACTTCATGGGAAATAGATGGGGAAACAGTGGAAACAGTGTCAGACTTTATTTTTTTGGGCTCCAAAATCACTGCAGATGGTGACTGCAGCTATGAAATTAAAAGATGCTTACTCTTTGGAAGAAAAGTTATGACCAACCTAAACAGCATGTTGAAAAGCAGGACAGTACTTTGCCAATAAAGGTCCATCTAGTCAAGGCTCTGGTTTTTCCAGTATGGATGTATGTGAGAGTTGGACTGTGAAGAAATCTGAGCTCCAAAGAATTGATGCTTTTGAACTGTTGTGTTGGAGAAGACTCTTGAGAGTCCCTTGGACTGCAAGAAGATCCAACCTGTCCATTCTGAAGGAGATCAGCCCTGAATATTCATTGGAAGCACTGATGCTGAAGCTGAAGCTCGAATACTTTGGCCATCTGCTGCAAAGAGCTAACCCATTAGAAAAGACCCTGACGCTGGGAAAGATTGAAGGCAGGAGGAGAAGGGGACGACAGAGGATGAGATGGTTGGATGGCATCACCGACTCAATGGACATGAGTTTGAGCAAGCTTTGGGAAATGGTGAAGGACAGGGAAGCCTGGTGTGCTCCAGTCAATGGGGTCACTGAGAGTCGGACATGTCTGAGTGACTGAGCAACATCATACTCAATAGGGAAAGAATGATAGCTTTTTCCTAAAGATCTGTATGTAGCTTTGTCAGATTGGTCAGTGTTCTTTATATATTTATTTATTAAATCAATTTTATTGTTTCATTCATACCTTATGTATTCCTAGTAAATTTGTCTACTCATCCATCCATTCCTGAATCAGATGTGTTAAAATATCTCACTATGATTATGGATTTGATTATCCTTCATTTTAACTCTGTCAACTTTCACTTTTTATACATTTGAAGGTATATTTTTACACACATACAATTTTTAAGTAGATGCCCATTTATTAATCATTGTAATGTGTCTCTTTGTCTTTATTAATGCCTTCAACCTTCAATTCCATTTTGCCCATTCTGTCTTTTCCACCCTATTTTTCTTTTAAATGGTTTCATTCATTTTATCTTAAGTATGGTTTCTACAGGCAGTATATGGCTGAGTTTTTAATATTTAATCTGAGTGTCTCTGTTTTCAAATAGGTGTTTCTAACCCATTTACATTTATTGTAACTATTGATATATTATTATAATTTTTGATAAGTTATTGTTATTTTTTTTCCCTTTTCTTGTCATGTCACATTGTCTAGGGGCATGGGTTTTTTCCAGAGTGCATTTTTTTCCACCTATGACTTGAGGCAGGGACCACATAATTGTTGTCTTCAGGCCATTGATTAGATTTTTTCAAAGAAAAGAGCCTTTTCATTTCTCTGCTTTCCTTCTTCACCAGGTATACCAGTTTTAACTCTGATACACATGGAACTTGCAGCCTTGAGTCTAATTCTAAAATTCTAAATCCTAAGAGTTCATTTATCCCTTTGAGCCACAAGTCTTCAAATCTTACTCAACACTTTGGGTATTTTCTTTGTTTTTGGCACCTGGATATTTCTTTTCTTCCTTTCAACATCAAGTCTACAATTACACTTTAAAATATGGCACTTCTACACATCTGGAATGTATGAGTTTGTGGTGTGTGTGTGTGCATGTGTGTGAGTGTGTTCGTGGGATGTTGGATTACTTCCTACATTAACCTAGGCTTTGATGTTGTCTAAAAACAAGCTTGTGCTTTTAACCACTAGGCTCTACTGCCTCCCAGTGTTGTTTTTTCCTTTAGGCTGTCAATATTACCCTTGATGCTTCCGTGCATTTTATAAATAAGGAGACAGAATTTATGACATGCACTTTCTTTATACAATATAAATAGATATTTCTGTCACAGTTGAGTTTATCAAGCACAAAAAACAAGTTAGCAAATTAATTATCCTTTGTTTACCTTCCACATGAACCAATTATTCCCTTCATTAGCTAACAGTTTAGCTTTGACTCAGGACCTTAATAAATGAAAACTTTATTAGCCTGATTTCTTTGTATACCACATTTCACTGTATACCAGGGAACCAACTTCAGAAAGATAGTTCCTTCTTGTGAAAGCAAGGTCTAAAGTTTAATGAAGAAACTAAAAATTGGTTCATGGAACTGAGGTGTATGCTGACTGATTTTTTTCCCATTGCACACATTCTGCTTTGACTAATATATTTAGAAGATTGAAGATCAACACCTGTTCCCCCAGTAGTTCTCTCTTGTACAGTGACATTTGCCTCACCCGGTATAAATACCCAGGGTGATTAAGCTGTCAGATATCATGGGACTTTTTCGGGGGTGAGGACAGTGAATCACTCCTGGAATTTCTCACTGATGGCCCCCCAGATGTCTGCCATCCACCTTACCTGTTATTTCATTGCCCACTTCTTAAAATTAAGCCAGGGTCTCCAAATGTTGTGGCATTTGAGGATTCTCTATCCTCAAATAGAGGGCTAGATGATCTATTACTAACAGCCCTCCCAATTCTGGCATTTTATGGGCTCAAATTTCTTTGCCAACTACCACGATTGAGAACAGATATCATATGACATTAAGTTTGTGCTTTAGAAAGTGTCAATGCTCATGTTTATTGCTAAAACAGGACTTAACACAAAGCTATTTGTAGTAGAGAACTCTCCAGAGTCCCAGAGATTTTCTAACAATGGGGAAAAAGGGAAGGAAACTAACATTTATTGAGTTATCACATAGCATGTATTATTTCAGTTAAAACTTACTGCCTATGAAGAAGGTTCTATTTCACCCATTTTATAAGACGTTTGAGAGAATTTAATCAACTTGTTCAACATTGCATACATAATGATTAGCAGAAGTGAGATTTGAATCCAAGTTCTAGTTTCAAAGTCTTTCCACAACTCATGCTTCCTGTCTATCCATCAATTTAATCATTTATCATATATTTATTGAGTACCTATTATGTGCCAGATAGGCACCGTGAATACAGTAGAGAATAAGACAAGGTTCTTGCTCTTGCTCTCCATCAGAGTTCATTTGCAGCATGAAATTATTTTGAATACAGTAGATCACAAGACAGTGACCATCCCCATGGCTACAGAAATATTCAAAACAGATGACTTGATTGCAAAGGTCCTGGAGGGCCATGGTGAGATTTGGTTAACACTGGTCAGAAGAGGGACCAATTTTGATCTGATCATCCTCTTATTGGAACCCCCTAAACACCCCATCACATTTGACCAAAACAGATGTCAAGTGGTATGAAGGGAACTTAATCCTTCTTATGTATGCAAGCCTCTGGAAAAAAAAATCAACTATATATATATATAGAGTTATATATATTATATATATAATTCACCCATTTTAAGTATATAATCCAATGGTTTTTAGTATATTTACAGAATTATACAGCTATCACCACAATCTAATTTTAGAACACTTTTATCACCTCAAAAAAGAAATCACATAAACATTACCAATCATCTCCCATTCCTTCTGTCCCTCCCTCTCTGCTCCAGCCTCAGGAAACCACTAATCTACTTTCTGTCTCTATGGATTTTCCTATTTTGGACATTTCACATAAATGGAGTTATGTAATATATGATGCTTTATGACTGGCTTCTTTTACTTAGCATAATGTTTTCAAGGTTTATCCATGTTTTAGCTGTATCAGTATTTCATTCTGTTCTTTGGACAAATAAAATACTATTGTTAGGTTATACTACATTTTATTTATCCATTCATTAGTTGATTGACATTTGGTTGTTTACACCTAGTAAACTGCTTCTGTCAATATTTGTGTACAAGTTTTGTTTAGGCATCCATTTTCAGTTCTTTTGAGTATATGTTAGGAGTGGAATTGCTGAGTTCTATGGTAATTTTTGGGCTTCCCCAGTGGCTCAGCAGTGAAGAATCTGCCTGTAATGCAGGAGACCCAAGTTCGATCCCTGGGTCGGGAAGACTCCCTGGGGAAGCACATGGCTACCTGCTCCATCAATTCTTGCTTGGAGAGTCCCATGGACAGAGGATACTGGTGGGCACAGTCCATAGGGTCACAAAGAGTCAGACAAGACTGAAGCGACTGAGCACACACTCACATATGGTAATTTTTAGTGCTTAAAATATTGAGGAACTATCAAAAAATTTTTAACAGGGGCTGCGTCATTTTACATTCCCATCAACAATGTATGAAAGTTCTTGTTTCTCTGAATCCCTGTCAGTGTTTTAAAAACCTCTTTAAAGTAGACCATGTAGCACTTTGATATTCATATGTGAGAGTTGGACTGTAAAGAAAGCTGAGCGCCAAAGAATTGATGCTTTTGAACTGTGGTGTTGGAGAAGACTCTTGAGAATCCCTTAGACTGCAAGAAGATCAAACCAATCAATCCTAAAGGAAATCAGTCTTGAGTATTCATTGGAAGGACTGATGCTGAAGCTGAAACTCCAATACTTTAGCCACCTGATGCAAAGAACTGACTCATTGGAAAAGACCCTGAGGCTGGGAAAGATTGAAGGCAGGAGGAGAAGGGGACGACAGAGGATGAGATGGTTGGATGTTATCACCGACTCAATGGACATGCGTTTGAGCAAGCTCCGGGAGTTGGTGATAGACAGGGAGGCCTGGTGTGCTGCAGTCAGTGGGGTCACAAAAAGTCAGACATGACTGAGCAAATGAACTGATTAATATTAATGATAACAATATTAATAGCCAACCCTTACTTTGTGTCAGGTACTTTTCTAAGCACTTTACATAAATTAACTCACTGAATCTTCATGAGAACCTTATGACATAGTACTGTCTTTTCAGATGAAGCACAGAGAAGATTCAATATTAAATTGCCCAAGTTCACAAAACTAAAATGTTTTAGGGCCAATATTTGAATTTAGGAAGTCTGACTTTAAAACCTGTGCTTTTGACAAATAAGTAATACTGTTTCTCTAACAAAAATACTCGCATTCTAAGTGTTTTATACACATTTTCTCATCTCACCTCACAAAATTCTATTGTATCACCACCATCTTATATATGAAGTATCTACATCATAGAGAGGTTACTCAAGGTCACGTGGCTTTTGTGTGTGAAACAAAGATGCAAACCCAGGTCAGGCATGCTCAGCCCTTCTGCTCTTTGAAACAAGGTTAGAGCTCAAAGAGTTTCAGTGGCAAGAGTGGAAGGGAAAACAATACCTATCAGCAGTTCCCACTATTAGGGGTAAAAACTACATGAAACAGAATAACTTTAATCCTACTGAATTTTCAATGAGACCTGTTTGCAAATATTTGCAACTAAAAAGTGAATGAAAAATTAGCTGAGAGGTTCAGGTGAAATTCTGTGACATGGGGACCTTCTGTGGTAAGGAAGAGGAACATTGTTCAATTAAGAATGCATTGCCACTGGATTGTCATGAGCAGTTACCAAAGGAGAAGCACTAGCTATTTTTTAGAATGGTTTTCAATTGCACTTTTCTTTTAAAAAAGTTAACAGTTTCATATTTAGTTTTTTGTCTTTCCAGGTAAGAAATCAGTGGCAGACTCCTTGGATTAAGGTACTTATTTTGATGAATGAAAGGTGGGGGATGTCTTGGTGAGGAAAAATTTGGAAAAAAAATGGGAAATACCTGTAATTCCAGCTGTGAGCTAGAACTTAAAAGCCCTTAAAAGTAGTGTTGACTGCTTTATCGAATTGACAAAGGCTGTGGGGTGGTGAGGATTATAGCCTACCGTCCTTCTGAGTTCTATTCTGGACCCTGCCACTTGCCTCACATGTAAGTTTAATCAAATTACTTAACTTCTCTTTCCCTTGCTTTCTCCACCTGTGAAATGGGCATCATAGCCCCTATCACATAGAATTATGAAGAGGATTAAATGGGTTAATACATGTAAAATGCTTAGAACAATTTCAGGCATACAGTAAGATCTCATTAAGCGTTTTTGTTTAGCTTTTAGTTGCTAAGTCATGTCTGACTCTTTTGCAACCCCATAGACTGTAGACCGCCAGGCTCCTCTGTCCATGGGACTTCCCAGGCAAGAAAAATGGAGTGGGTTGCCATTTCTTTCTCCACATTAAGTGTTTATTGCTTATATAAGAGTGATAATAATAATTATAATTGTTGTATGTTAACAGAAAAAGATAATATCATAAACCTTAAAATGTAAAAACCCTGAGATCTCAGTTTTAGAAGATTATCCTAGATAAATAATTGCATATTCAATTGCAAGTATGTTCACCACAAACATGTTTATGTAGTGGAAACCTGGAAATCATCTATTAATAATGTAGACCTTCATGCCTTAACAAGGAATAATCTTTACAAGATATTAATGAATGAAAAAATCAGTCCATAAAATAGTACATTATAAATCCTTATTTTGAAAAATATCTATATACATGCTTGGAGAAAGGTCTGAATATCAATACATTAAACAGTAGCTATCCTTGGGTGGTTGGCCATTTCTTTGTCCTCCTGGCTATTTATACTTTACTCATTTTTTCCTCAATGAACATGTATCTCTATAATTTTAAACAACCATCTTAAAAAGTCGAAGTCTGCAGTGTCTGACCTGCCTCACCCAGCCATGGGTTTAGACAGTTAATAGATGCAGCCCAGGCTGCATAGGAGGTACTTTACATTCTCCACAGCCATGGGGAACAGAATCTCAATTAGAACATCAAGGTCTGGCTTCTGTGGCCCCTTGCTGTGTCAATTCCACCTAGGAGTTGCTGTGGATTTACATAAATTAAACGCCCGCTGGATAGCTGCCATTGTCTTGAAAAATGGAAAGTGATCAGCATGGGGGAGGGAAGGAAAGGGGAAATTTGCCTTTGTTTCATGGCACCCTCTTCTTGTTAATGTTCATTCAAGACTGTTTTAACCGCAACTCAGTTGTGGTTTGGTAATTTCCATGTTTTCTTTTCTTTTTTTTTAAACGGGGAAAACAATTTGAGCAGCATTTTCTTTCGTGAGAGGCCCTCCTTAGGGAAGAGATCTTGTACAGCCAGATCACATGCCATGGGATGTGCATGGGCTTAGAATCATAGAATTTTCAAAAGCGAGGTGCCCTGGGGACTGTCAGTCCAGTGCTGCCTGCAACCAACTTATGTCCATGCTGACCTTACAAGAAACAAAAGGCTCGTGTTCTTTTTGTATTTTGTATCATGAAAGCAATCTTGCTCTTTAAAATATTTTCTCTTTGTAATTTTTAACAATTCATAAATAATTTTTAAAGTTGAACTGCATATGATAAGAGTGCTTTTTAAGAGATTCTGATTTTGATATTCTACCAGGGGTAGGGGAAAGATGGGTTTGTCCACAATGCCCTCACACATAGCAAGAATCATCGGTTTAAGCCAAGCCTCCCTCCCCATAGCCATCTCTCTCTTTCATTCAGTTATTATTGAGTCACTACCATGTTCCAGGGAATGTGCAAAGTCATGTTATATACCTTCTCGTGAAAAGAGAAGCTCCACAGATTTCATGAATAAGTCTGTGGTTCAGTATGAATTAGGTTCATTCATCCATCCTTCTATCCATCCATTGAACAAGTATTTATTGATCATCCATTACATCCCAGGCAATGATCTAGATTCTGCAGGTAATGATAGTGAGCTGCAACTTACATTCTAGTAGGGAGAGAGGCAATAAATAAATAATATAAAGCCAGGCAATGGTAAGTGCCATGAAGAAAAGAAAGGATATGGGAGTGCTGTTTTAGATAGGATGGTCAGGGAAGGCTTCTCTGAGGAGGTGACATTTGAGCAGATAGTTGAATGAAAGAGACTAGAGCATGATCAGAGGTATTTCTAGGGTTGAAATCTGTTTTAAACAGTTATCTACTGTCTATTTCCAGAATTTGTTGAGACTTGGGGCAGAAAGTTTCCCCTGACTCCAGAATAAGAGACGATCAGGTTCGGGGAAGCAGTGGGAAGCATTCTACAGCCCATATGAGAATCGAAGAGTCTTAGCATTAATCAGGCCATAGTTTGCAGAGGAGGACTCAGAATGCCCATCAGAATTGCCTGTATCAGGAACAAAAATCAGCTGTTGGAACAGTCAGCTCTTCAGGCTCTCAGGCTCTCTGTTTCCATGATGGATAAATCACTGGTCTCTGCTAACCTCCTCTACTCTTCCTCTGTACCCTCACCCCATCCATCCAGTAGGGTAACTGAAAGGTATGGAGGAGCTCCTGGTTCCACAGAGCAAAGTCTTAAAACCACTGGGATTGACATGTACCCGCTGCTATATTTAAAATAGATAACCAATAAGGACCTCCTATATAGCACAGGGAACTCTGCTCAATACTCTGTAATAACTAAATGGGAAAAGAATTTGAAAAAGAATAGATACATGTATTTATATCACTGAATCACTTTGTGGTCCACCTGAAACTAACACATTGTTAATCAACTATATTTCAATATAAAATTTTAAAAATAAGAACTTCAGAGCACCAAAAAAAAAAAAAAATTAAAAAAAAATGTAAGTGTAGATGCTCTGAAAGCCTACCCCAGGAAGGAACAAAGCTGGTTGTCACAGCATCCAGGCAGCATTTAACTGACAGCGTGAGAGGAGCAAACCAGAAAGCCATTTCTGTTCTTGGGGGCAGGATCACAAGCAATGGTGGGGAGAAAGGGAGAGAAAGCAGATAAACACAGATGAGCTTCAGGGAAGACAGTGTACCAAGGCAATACCAAGGCAGTTAGGCAGTACTAACCCTGAGTGAACAAGGATGCCAGCAGTGGCTGTGTTTGTAACCTCCTGTCTTTCCTTTTGATACCGCCTCTCTGTTTCCAGTATCTCTGATTCGACTTCCATCCAGATGCTGAGTTTGTTCTCAATTAACTGCCCACTAATCTCCCCAGAAAGAGTAACTTGGAACACCTCTAAGCACTGGGTTATAAACTAAGTATCCCAGAGCCCCAGGGTCCCGAGGCAGTGCTTTGGGGGTCACTGTGGGAAATGAGCAGGAGTTGACTGAGTATGTGGGCTTTGGGGTCCCCAGTCCCCAAACAAATATTTGTATCTGTTATACACACAGGCTGCTATTAAAAGGTCCAAATTTTTTTTTTTTAAATCCCTCAAACAAAAGCTGTCACCTTAAGGCGTTACTTCTGGGCGGGAAGTAGAGTCTAATAGTTAAGAGTCAGGGTCCAGGTTAAGGCAACCTGCATTCTATCTGATTTCAGTAATTCTCAAATTACTGGAAGCTGTTAGTTTCATCATAAAGTTGTCAAGAGGATCAAAGAGAGTGTAAGGAGGGCATTGCACAATACCACATTATAGTTCAGTTCAGTTCAGTTGCTCAGTCGTGTCCAACTCTTTGCAACCCCATAAATCGCAGCACGCCAGGCCTCCCTGTCCATCACCAACTCCCAGAGTTCACTCAGATTCACGTCCATGGAGTCAGTGACGCCATCCAGCCATCTCATCCTCTGTCGTCCCCTTCTCCTCCTGCCCCCAATCCCTCCCAGCATCAGAGTCTTTCCCAATGAGTCGACTCTTCTCATGAGGTGGCCAAAGTACTGGAGTTTCAGCTTTAGCATCATTCCTTCCAAAGAAATCCCAAAGCTGATCTCCTTCAGAATGGACTGGTTGGGTCTCTTTGCAGTCCAAGGGACTCTCAAGAGTCTTCTCCAACACCACAGTTCAAAAGTATCAATTCTTTGGCGCTCAGCCTTCTTCACAGTCCAACTCTCACATCCATACATGACCACAGGAAAAACCATAGCCTTGACTAGACGGACCTTAGTTGGCAAAGTAATGTCTCTGCTTTTGAATATTCTCTCTAGGTTGGTCATAACTTTTCTTCTAAGGAGTAAGCGTCTTTTAATTTCATGGCTGCAGTCACCATCTGCAGTGATTTTGGAGCCCAAAAAAATAAAGTCTGACACTGTTTTCACTGTTTCCCCATCTATTTCCCATGGAGTGATGGGACCAGATGCCATGATCTTCGTTTTCTGGATGTTGAGCTTTAAGCCAACTTTTTCACTCTCCTCTTTCACTTTCATCTAGAGGCTTTTGAGTTCCTCTTCACTCTCTGCCATAAGGGTGGTGTCATCTGCATATCTGAGGTTATTGATATTTCTCCCGGCAATCTTGATTCTAGCTTGTGTTTTTTCCAGTCCAGCATTTCTCATGATGTACTCTGCATAGAAGTTAAATAAGCAGGATGACAATATACAGCCTTGACGTACTCCTTTTCCTATTTGGAACCAGTCTGTTGTTCCATGTCCAGTTCTAACTGTTGCTTCCTGACCTGCATACAGGTTTCTCAAGAGGCAGGTCAGGTGGTCTGGTATTCCCATCTCTTTCAGAACTTTCCACAGTTTATTGTGATCCACACAGTCAAAGGCTTTGGCATAGTCAATAAAGCAGAAATAGATGTTTTTCTGGAACTCTCTTGCTTTTTCCATGATCCAGCAGATGTTGGCAATTTGATCTCTGGTTCCTCTGTCTTTTCTAAAGCCAGCTTGAACATCAGGGAGTTCACGGTTCACGTATTGCTGAAGCCTGGCTTGGAGAATTTTGAGCATTACTTTACTAGCATGTGAGATGAGTGCAATTGTGAGGTAGTTTGAGCATTTTTTTGCATTGCCTTTCTTTGGGATTGGAATGAAAACTGACCTTTTACAGCTGAGTTTTCCAAATTTGCTGGCCTATTGAGTGCAGCACTTTCACAGCATCATCTTTCAGGATTTGAAATAGCTCAATAGGCATTCCATCACCTCCACTAGCTTTGTAGTGATACTTTCTAAGGCCCACTTGACTTCACATTCCAGAATATCTGGCTCTAGATGAGTGATCACACCATCGTGATTATCTGGGTCATGAAGATCTTTTTTATACAGTTCTTCTGTGTATTCTTGCCACCTCTTCTTAATATCTTCTGCTTCTGTTAGGTCCTTACCATTCTGTCCTTTATCGAGCCCATCTTTGCATGAAATGTTCCCTTGGTATCTCTAATAAGGACATGGTAATTGTTAACAATTCTTAGCTGTATTTATTAAGGTGCTCTGGGCCAACACTACCAGCATCTCCTGAGAGCATATTAGAAATGCAGAATCTCAGGCCCCACTGCAGACCTATAGCACTAGAATCTGCAGCTTAACAAGATCTGCTGGTGATTCACATGTGTATTTCAGCTTGAGAAGCACTGGTCCAAATGACATTCAACACCAAAAGACTGATCTTTAATGGCGGCATTCTGGGAGCTATTTGAGAGGCCCTTCCTGGTATCCTTCAAATCATACCATGTTGACTATTACTTTCTCCATGAGCAAAGCTGATTTTTCAAGTGAAGTTTCTGATGGTGCAT
The DNA here is from genome assembly GCF_001704415.2 of Capra hircus. Lineage (NCBI taxonomy): Eukaryota > Metazoa > Chordata > Mammalia > Artiodactyla > Bovidae > Capra > Capra hircus. The sequence continues at coordinate 33,577,142 of NW_017189517.1, read as the reverse complement.
CTTTTAAGGCACAGCTCAAGCATTCTCTTCTCAGCATAACCTTTCCTGACCCACCTATCCCACCATGCACATCCTCGGGGAGCTAAACACTTCTCCCTTTGTCCTCTTCTCAACCCCGATTTCTATGTTATGTTGCCAAAACACATACAGGACAGTTGGAATGTATACCCAGCAACTCAGATGTGCAAAAATGTTCTCTAGAATTGAACTAAACTAATCCCTAGGAACTTCCCATCCAGCTGGGTAGTGGGGGGAGGATATGCAGACACACAATTCATGGTGCCAATGGAAAGAGATCTGCCTCTTTGGATAAATGCTGAGTCTTGCATGTTTTAACTTCTTCCCCCGCCCCCCCCCTTACATGGGAGGTGTCTAGGAGCTGTCAGGTTGGAGACAATAGAGCCTTGGATCTGTCTGTGTTCATTCTCCCGATTGCTCACTATATTTTGCTAAGGAGTGGCTGGCCTGGAATAATCCTTCCACTTCTGTGTTGCTGGATGTTGAAGTGCAATGGGTCCCTTCTGGTCTTTTAAGGACCTCATTGGTTGTACCTGTTGTTGGGAGCCACAGTCCTAGCTATTTTTTTTTTTCTGATTGCAAAGCTTCCCCCCCCACCAGAATTTTGTATCCTCTTCATTCTAAACAACAGGTCTCTGGTGGCCCATTGGTCCTCTCTACCCCTTTCATTTTAGGTTTTCTGCATGCCAGGCCAGTTGTGAAGAAACAGAAATGCTACATTAGATTCATAAGCTTCGAGATCTCCCTCCCCTATCACCTGGATGTCAGACTGTTCCAGCAACAAGGTGAATGCAGGTTTTCTCCAAGGGGGCTTCACATCTTCCCATTCTGCTCCGGGCAAGGAAGAGCCCTCACTGTTTTGGTAGTGTCTACCAGGCTCCTCTGTTATCTGTCCGCTTGCTCCTCTCCTTGATGGGAACATTCTTTATATCCTATACTGAGTTCATTTTACTCATGGCCCATGGTAAAACCCCATGTTTTGCTTTGAATATATAAAAGGAGCTTCTGGTGTTTCAAAATGCTTTCTTCTCTGATAAAGCTTCATTTCTGTGACTTTTAATTTTTTAATTGAATTTTTATTTTATATTGGAGTATAGTTGATTTGGGGCTTCCCTCATAGTTCAGTCAGTAAAAAATTGAGACCCGGGTTCAATTCCTAGGTTGGGAAGATCCCCTGGAGAAGGAAATGGCAACCCACTCCAGTATTCTTGCCTGGAGAATCCCGTGGACAAAGGAGCCTGGTGGGCTACAGTCCATGGGTTTGTAAGAGTCAGACATGACTTAGCAACTAAATAGTTGATTTATAATATTATATTAATTTCAGATGTACAGGAAAGTAATTCAGTGATACATATACATATATCCATTATTTTTCAGATTCTTTTCCCATGTAGGTTATTATAGAATATTGAGTAGAGTTCTCTGTACTATACAGTAGGCCCTTATTGACTATCTATTTTGTATATCATAGTGTGTTTATATGTTAATCTTAAACTCTTAAATTTGCCTCTCTCCCACCTTTCTCCTTTGGTAACCCTAAATTTGTTTTTGAAATCTGTGAGTCTGCTTCTGTTTTGTAAATAAGGTTATTTGTAACATTTTTTAGATTCCACATATAAATGGTATCTTATGATATTTGTCTTTCTCTGTCTGACTTCACTTAGTATGATGATCTCCAGGCTCACCCATTTTTCTGCAAATAACATTCTTTCATTTTTCAATGGCTGGTAATATTCCATTTTATATATGTACCACATCTTTTTTTTAATCCACTACTCTGTCAATGGACATTTAGGCTGTAAAGAGGACTGTTGTCTAACAAAGGCTCTTAATCATTTTCTCACATGGTGACCTTCTATAGCAATCTGATGGTGCCTAAGAGTTCCCTTCTCAGAATTATATGTTTAAATAGGGTAAATAAATTACACAGGATTACCAAAGAAGCTAATTATATTGAAATGTAGTTATAAAATATTAGAAAATCATGATAGAATGATATTTGTGCTTCTTTATCAATACATTAAACAATAAGATCTAATTACAGGTCTAGAAACCACCACAATTTTGAAGTCATGATGAGGGAAAATATATCTTTGAGATAGCTACAGCAATATTAATTTGACATGAAAATGTGATTTCTGTTGATCACAACGCCACAGATGTGGCTAAAATTACTGTGGTTTGTTGCCTACTGTCAAAATGGAAGTTAATGTTGATTTTTGGTGAGAGATGAATGAAAGTTAAGATGCATGTTGTCCTTTGTGTAGTTTTCTTAACTGTGAATCCCATGTTTTTTTTTTAATACACATACACATACAACTCATATATAGACTAAAAAAATAAAATAAAATAATAAAATGTAATCTGACAGCCAAAGCTCAGCAATGACTTCCAGTATTATTGTAGCTGCATCCACTCTCCCATGAAGAGTGGAAACCTACAGATTCGGTGAACCCCAGGGCATCAAGATTTACAGGGAAAGAAAGATCCACTCACATAATAGTTTAAAAGTGCTTATAGCCATTACATTATTTATTGGCACTGATTTGTTTTCTTATCTGTCTCCTTCATTAGACAGGACACTAGTCTTTGAGGACAGGGATTGTGTCATCTTTGTCTCTTAGGAGCTAGCCTGATACATGGCAGGAGGTCAATAACTGTCTAATATATGAATGAACAAATCAACCAGCTTTGCCAGCAAATCAGCAGGACCTAGCAGTGTGTTGAGCCATTCAGCTCCTCTTCACAATCCAACTGTTAACCACCACAAAACACTGGTACTTCCTATCCATTCAGTACATGATTATGATGCTGTTACTGTGTGCCAAGCTCAGAATACAGAGCTGAGGATACAGAGGCAAGTAAGCTAGACATGGTCCACACTCCTCCATCTTGGAGTTTACAGTCAACAGCAATTACATTTGAATTGTGTTCTGTACCTCCTTGGCTTCATGGAGTGTCCTCAGAGGATGATACTGGGAGACAAAACTGTCAGAGGTCTAGGTCCCCTTCCCTACTTCATCCAGAGTAGCTACACGTTTTGTCTATTTTATATAACGAGTTTCATTTTTTGAGAGTTTCATAGCTAAGAAATGTTTGAAAACCACTGCCCTAGTGGAAGACCTTGGCACTAGCAGAGATTTGAGGCTCAATCTCTGAAAAGCTACCTTCTTGAAATGATAAAGGAAGAACTTGTGGTTTACAGAATTTAACCCAAACAAAGAAAAGCTCCTCTCATCCTAAAAGTCTTCAGGGAAGGAGATTCTAGAAGACAATGTCCCTGTCCCCTTGGATATGTAGGCATCAGAACTTATCTGCCTTTGACAAGGGTAGAAGAAAGGGCTACCCCACAATTCAAGGAGAGCAACTGTATGGCCTCTGTCCCTAGTCATGGGCCCCAGCCACAGGACATGCAGGAAGGAGATGTGGATTTTGCAGAGAATCGAATTTCCAGAGTGGTCATGCCACAGACGCCAAGCTGATGCCTTCTTCCTGGCACCCCTCTTCACTTCTCTGCCTTTACAAGTGAGACGGCAGAAAGAATCAGGAATGCAACCTCACTAAGGCCAAAATGTGGTTAATTCCATTGATGGCTGGAAGTCAAGACCAAAAATTTTAATGCAGGATGGTGTCCTTTTGAGATTGTCTTCTTTAGATGGGGAGTACAAATTGGCAGGGAAAAAAAAAGGAGCCTGTGGAGACTGTGTTTGGAAACATGAGGCACATGGTGGGAAAACTTTTTCTCCAAGAGCTGTCTTCTCAAAGCCTGCATTACTTCATTTGTTCTTAAGGGCAAATGTGGAAACAAAGAATCTGAATTTGATTGGTTAAGCAACTGCCTTCTTCCATGACCATCTCACCCTAAAGTGAGTAAGCCTTGGAAAAACTCAGACAGTGATGGTGGCCCAGTCTGAGTGGTGAGGGATAAATATGGGTAAGGATGTAATAGGACTGAGGCACAATGGTTAGCACATAGTAGAAAAAGAAGTAATTGCTTGCTCATTCATTCAACTATTTCCTGAGAATCAATTATGTGTCAGGTACTGTGTAAGGTGCTGGAAATAAAAAGACATGGAAATTGTCTACCTTGATAGAGCATGGAAAAGTTATCATAGCTCTGTAAATGTTAGCTTGTTCATTTAAAAAGTCAGGTTTATCTGAGTAGCTCCCTCATGGGGTTGTTAACAAGTTAACAACCTGAGTTAAAGCCCAGGTATGCTTGACTGAAATATTTTACAGATTTTATATGAAGAATAGATTTTTCTCTACTCACTTATCAGCTTAAACATGGACAGTAGCTCACCGTGTGTTGGAGAAGACTCTTGGGAGTCCCATGGACCGCAAGGCGATCAAACCAGTCAATCCTAAAGGAAATCAGCCCTGAATATTCATTGGAAGGACTGATGCTGAAGCTGAAGCTCCAATACTTTGGTCACCTGATGCAAAGAACTGACTCACTGGAAAAGACCCTGATGCTGGGAAAGATTGAAGGCAGAAGGAGAAGGGGATGAAAGAGGATGAGATGTTTGGATGGGATCACCGACTTGACGGACTTGAGTTTGAGCAAGCTGGATATGACTGAGTGACTGAACTGAACTGTAGCTCACCAGGCTTCTCTGTCCATGGGACTCTCCAGGCAATACTGGCATGGGTTGCCATTCTCTTCTCCAGAGGATCTTCCTGAGCCTAGGATCAAACCTGGGTCTCCTGCATTGCAGATGGATTCTTTACCATCTGAGCCACCAATAAATCATATTAATAAATATTCCAGGAAAAAACATGAATATGAGGAAATGAGGCAGGAGATGTCCAGGGATTATTACTATGGCTATAGAATCTTTCCATAAGGATTTGCCTCTAGATATCAACCTATGAATGTGGTCAGATTGTGGCCAGGAATTTACTGCTCCAGTTTGTTAGTGGGCCTGAATTTCACAATTCCAGCTGCTTTCTGAACTGATGAAATTCCAGCACAGTTAGTTGTTTGTTTTCTAATCGATTTTGATGCTCATGACCATTGTGTCTATACAAATACTCAGATCCTGGCTCCATCCAGAAACTACAACATCAGTGGTATTTTTCTCAAGAATATGGATCTTCTGTCCCTAAGGTTTGTGGGTCCTTGTTTAGTTGGAGTATGCCCAATGAGTGTCTCTGTTTTAGTACTCTTACCTGCCCTGTTGAACTCAGGCATTGCCACGCAACTTGGTTTGACCAATGAAGTTTGAACGTGTCACATTCAGATGGAGGTTTTAACAACCAGTGTGAGGTTTGCCATATTCCCTTTTCCCTCTGCTATATCAACTGCAGTGTTCCAGATAGTGGCTGATCTATTAGCCCAGACTCTGGAGTGAAGATAATATGGACTAGAGGTTCAACCAAGCCATAATGTACACATAGTATGAGTGGAAAATAGTCTTTTGTGGTCACAAGTAGAGATTTTGGAATTATTTGTTACTTCAACATAACCTCACTTATCCTGACTGATATAACAAGTGCTGAGTAAATGTTAATTCTTCTTCTTAAGCAGAATCTCCCTCTTTCTCATTTTACATGAAATCCCAATTCATCATGATAGTAAAAATTATCACCTGGTAATTCAACTGGTTGCTTTATCTCTACCAATAGTTTTCTGCTTATTAATGAAGCCCATTTTTCAATTAAAATTCTATATAGGACTTCAATATATAAAACAGATAAAAGCAATAGTTTATTAATATAAATTTGATAACCCAAATGTGCTAAGTCACTTCAGTCATGTCCAACTCTTTGTGACCCTATGGACCATAGTCTACCAGGCTCCTGTGTCCATGAGATTCTCCAGACAAGAATAGTGAAGTGCATTGCCGTGCCCTCCTCCAGTGGATCTTCCCAACCCAAGCATCGAAACCACATCTCTTACATTTCCTGCATTGGCAGGCAGGTTCTTTACTACTAACACCACCTGGGAAGCCTAATAACCCAAATACATATTCACTTATCATAAAGAAAAAGTAATAAATATGACTATTTTGATAAATACAAACATTTGAAATAGGAAATTATGATGCAGTTGTATCAATTCGTTCATACAAATGAATTTGTTTTGGTTGTACAGTAGTAAGAATATTCTGACCATTTAAGATGAGTATTTGCAAATGGTAGTTTGTATTCCCTCATTCAAAAGCATGCTATGGATTTATACTCTTTGATTAAATTGGATGGTAAATGAAGTCTATTTTGAACTCTGCACAAAAATGAATCTACCCAGCAGTTCAAGTTAAGGCACTATTGTTCTCAACATCTTAAAATTTTTAATGTGTGCATTGTTTTTAGTTAGTTTTTTAGATATAAATTTTAAGCTGTCCATAAATATCTTTAAATGATATTCAGATTGATTTTAGAATTCTTGGGTTATTTATTCAGAATCCTTGGAAGGAATCAAAAATATTTACTTGTTAATCAGTTCAGTTCAGTCACTCAGTCATGTCTGACTCTTTGTGACCCCATGGACTGCAGCACGCCAAGCTTCCCCGTTCATCACCAACTCCTGGAGCTTGCTCAAACTTATATCCATTGAGTCAGTGATGCTATCCAACCATCTCATCTTCTGTTGTCCCCTCTCCTCCTGCCTTCAGTCTTTCCCAGCATCAGGGTCTTTTCCAGTGAGTCAGTTCTTTGCATTAGGTGGCCAAAGTATTGGAGCTTCAGCATCAGTCCTTCCAATGAATATTCAGGGCTGATTTCCTTTAGGATTGACTGGTTTGATCGCCTTGCAGTCCAAGGCACTCTCAAGAGTCTTCTCTAACACCACAGTTCAAAAGCATCAATTTTTTGGTGCTCAGCTTTCTTTATGGTCCAGCTCTCACATCCATACATGACTCCTGGAAAAACTATAGCTTTGACTAGACGGACCTTTGTTGGCAAAGTAATGCCTCTGCTTTTTAATGTGCTGTCAAGGTTGGTAGTAGCTTTTCTTACCTATTAATACATCAGTATTTTCCAAGCATCACTCATTTATTGGGTTGGACAAAAAGTTTGCTTGGATTTTTCCATACCATTTTACAGAAAAGCCCAAATGATCTTTTTGGCCAACCAATTATACACCACCTTCACTATTTTTGCTATATCCATAAATCACTTGTCCTATTATTTACTTAATATCTTTCATGAAATTGACTCACTTTATAAAAAGATGAGGCATGGCCTCATCTTAAGCAATAATATTTCTGAAATAAAGAGTCTAAGATAATGTTTTTATTTTTCAAACGTGTATAAAAAAACATACAAATTTGAAATAAGTGAGTCTGTTTACCAGCTTTTATGTTGCATTAGCTATTGACAATAAATATTACACTTACAGAAATATTAACCACAATCTAAAGCAATTTATTTAACTGTGTTCTTTCCGTATGATTTTGTGATAATTTTTTAAAATAATTCTGATTATTCTGATTTACATTTTGATGTATTATCACATAAAAACAACCTATGCTATATTTCATTTGAAATTATCTTGAAAAAAGAATTAGAGTGCAGAATCAGTTTTCAGTTCAGTTCAGTTCAGTTCAGTCACTCAGTCGTGTCCGACTCTTTGAGACCCCATGAATCGCAGCACACCAGGCCTTCCTGTCCATCACCAACTCCTAGAGTTCACTCAGACTTGCGTCCATCGAGTCAGCGATGCCATCCAGCCATCTCATCCTCTGTCGTCCCCTTCTTCTCCTGCCCCCAATCCCTCCCAGCATCAGAGTCTTTTCCAATGAGTCAACTCTTCGCATGAGGTGGCCAGAGTACTGGAGTTTCAGCTTTAGCATCATTCCTTCCAAAGAAATCCCAGGGTTGATCTCCTTCAGAATGGAATGGTTGGATGTCCTTGCAGTCCAAGGGACTCTCAAGAGTCTTCTCCAACACCACAGTTCAAACGCATCAATTCTTTGGTGCTCAGCCTTCTTCACAGTCCAACTCTCACATCCATACATGACTACTGGAAAAACCAGAGCCTTGACTAGACGGACCTTTATTGGCAAAGTAATGTCTCTGCTTTTGAATATACTATCTAGGTTGGTCATAACTTTTCTTCCAAGGAGTAAGTGTCTTTTAATTTCATGGCTTCAGTCACCATCTGCAGTGATTTTGGAGCCCAGAAAAATAAAGTCTGACACTGTTTCCCCATCTATTTCCCATGGAGTGATGGGACCGGATGCCATGATCTTTGTTTTCTGAATGTTGAGCTTTAGGCCAACTTTTTTACTCTCCACTTTCACTTTCATCAAGAGGTTTTTTAGTTCCTCTTCACTTTCTGCCATAAGGGTGGTGTCATCTGCATGTCTGAGGTTATTGATATTTCTCCCAGCAATCTTGATTCCAGCTTGTGTTTCTTCCAGTCCAGCGTTTCTCATGATGTACTCTGCATAGAAGTTAAATAAGCAGGGTGACAATATACAACCTTGACATACTCCTTTTCCTATTTGGAACCAGTCTGTTGTTCCATGTCCAATTCTAACTGTTGCTTCCTGACCTGCATACAGATTTCTCAAGAGGCAGGTGAGGTGGTCTGGTATTCCCATCTCTTTCAGAATTTTCCACAGTTTACTGTGATCCACACAGTCAAAGGCTTTGGCATAGTCAATAAAGCAGAAATAGATGTTTTTCTGGAAGTCTCTTGCTTTTTCCATGACCAGAGTGTAAAAAGAACCAGGGAAACAGATTTTGTGTGTGGAATGGAGCACGATAATTGTTAGGGTAACAGAAGAATGCCTACTAATATTTAGGCTATACATCTAAAAGAAATTCACAAAGTATGTAGTAGCAGTAAAGGACTTAATCTAAGAAAGTAAACATGTCTGTAAGAATTTTTACTATAGTTTTTTGTAAGACTAGCCACAATGCATGGATTCCAAGTGTAGATAAAAGAGTTGCATTGGTTCCTTGGGTTTTTAAGGACAGTAGCATCATATATATTTGAAATAGAAGATGTAATGAATAGAGATCGAAAGTAGAAAGTATCTCTGTTACAAATTGCCTTCACTGATGATATGTAATGATGCTTCAAGACTTCTTTTGCCTGCTTCAAACCCTGACCATTAACAGTATTGAAGGGCAGCTGTATAAAGAGGGCAAATGTGAACACACTGAGAAACAGAAAATCTTTGGGAAATGTTCTGAAAGAAAATAAACAAAATGGTCCACATTAATGTCCAAACTGGCAAGTTTCACACTGAGTCCTCCACAGTAGAAACTCATAAACATCAAATGCTCTTTTGTCCAGCTCTATAACAGAGCAACAGCAGGAAACACCTGGGAAACAACTTGGAAATCCATGGGTTGGCTAGCTTTTTGATTACCTTCTTTTGCACTGCAAGACAGCCTGGCTTTGACTCCACCATCTGGAAGTCTCCTGCCACATGTGATACTTGATGGAATGACACTGCAATCTTTTAGTGTTTTGCTCACTGGGTCTTCCAGGAGGGGACTTTGTTTTTCTACATGTGCCTTTCTTATATAGAGTGGAGTTCCATGAACATTGGCCTAGGAGGTCAGCAAAACAACAGTATTAAATCTCTTACACATAGCACCAGGAGAATGAACTAATACCGTTTGAAACGGTGTAAAATTGGAATCAGCCTAAGAAATTATTAATTGGTGAATGGATAAATAAAGTGTGGTATATTCTTACAATGAAGTGAAAGTGTTAATTGCTCAACTGCGTCCGACTCTTTGCAACCCCATGGACTGTAGCCCACCAGGCTCCTCTGTCCATGGAATTCTCTAGGGCAGAATACTGGAGAGGGTAGCCATTCCCTTCTCCAGGGGAACTTCCCAACCCAGGGATTGAACCTGGGTCTCCCGCATTGCAGGCAGATTCTTTACCCTCTGAGCCACCAAAGAAACCCAATGGAAGAATATAAATAGTGCAAGTGAATGAACTTGCAGTATATGCGTCAACTATGGATTCAACTTGAAAAAAAATTATCATATTATATCTTTGATACAAAGGATATCAACATGCAAAGCAATGTTATATATTGTTTAGGAATTGTTCATAAAAATACATTAATATGTAGTAAAAGTACAAAGAAAGAACACATCATCTTCAAGATAAAGATTATTTTGGGGAAGAAAGGGAAGAAAATAAGATCCAGGAAGAGTATACAAAGGGCTTTGAATAGATCTATAATATTTTGTTTATTAAGCTAGGTAGTGAGTAAATAGGGTGTTCATTACGTTTTCTATACTTTTAAAAATACATCTAATGTTTTCATAAACAAAAACAATCTTTCATGTATGCTCATTGCAACAGCATGTCTGAGAGATCCATCAAGGTCTAAGGATCATTCATGTGAGCTGAACTGTTCTATGTACTTAGAGCTGGAAAACTATGCCAATAAACTTGTGCAGATCCCAGAAAAGACAGGCTATTTGGTGCTGCTTCCTCAAAAGTGGGCTTTGGACTGTAACTTTCTGGGAGATAGAAGCCATCAAAATGGACTAAGCAGTCACCTGGGAGGGCCCCATGAGGGATAAGACCTGAGATATGCTGGTTGGCTTAGAGAGGACAAAGAGAGTTCTAGAGCAGTGACCAGTAGATTTTTTAAAAATGAGAGTAAATTCAGGAAAATTTAAAATGTTATGGGCCACCATTGTTTCCCCTTATTTGAAACAAGAAGAACTTTATTGAGTTTGACTTGAATTATTCACTTCGTAGAATAAAACAATGCCAATGAGAGCACTGGCTCTGCCACAAGAATATTAATATCCAGCCATGTTGAGGAAAAACTACCCACAGATCCCTTTCTAATATTTTACCTTGCAATTAGATTGTGTGTTACAAGGTTGGGTGGCTGTGTGAAACCTGTGTTTCTGTGGCTAGTTCATCACAAGTCTGGAGCAGGGGATGACAAACTGCAGCTCATGGGCCAAATCAGGTCAAAGTCCACTTTTCTGATTTATTTATTTATTTTTCTTTATAATTTATTTTTTTATTGAAGGATAATTGCTTTATAGAATTTTGTTTTCTGTCAAACCTCAACATGAATCAGCCATAGGTGTACATATATCCCCTCCCTCTTGAACCTCCCTCCCATCTCCCTCCCCATCCCACCCCTCTAGGTTGATACAGAGCCCCTGTTTGACTTTCCTGAGCCATACAGCAAATTCCCATTGGCATCTATTTTACAGATGGTAACGTAAGTTTCCATGTTACTCTTTCCATACATCTCACCCTCTCTTCCCCTCTCCCCATGTCCATAAGTCTATTCTCTATGTCTGTTTCTCCATTGCTGCCCTGTAAATAAATTCTTCAGTACCATTTTACTAGATTCCATATATGTGCATTAGAATATGATATTTATCTTTCTCTTTCTGACTCACTTCACTCTGTATAATAGGTTCTAGGTTCATACACCTCATCAGAACTGACTCAAGTGTATTCCTTTTTATGGCTGAGTAATATTCCATTGTGTATATGTACCACTACTTCTTTATCCATTCATCTGTCTATGGACATCTAGGTTGCTTCCATGTTCTAGCTATTGTAAATAGTGCTGCAAAGAACAATGGGATACATGTGTCTCTTTCGATTTTGGTTTCCTCAGGGTATAATTTGGCCACCTGATTTAAAGAACTGACTCGAAAAGACCCTGATGCTGGGAAAGATTGAAGGCGGGAGGAGAAGGGGATGACAGAAGATGAGATGGTTGGATGGCATCACTGACTCAATGGACATGAGTTTGAGTAAGCTTCGGGAGTTGGTGATGCACAGGGAGGCTTGGTGTGCTGCAGTCCATGGGGTCTCAAAGAGTCGTACGTGACTGAGTGACTGAACTGAACTGAACTGAACAGGGTATATGCCTAGGAGTGGGATTGCTGGGTCATATGGTGGTTTTATTCCTGTTTTTTTAAGGAATCTCCATACTGTCTTCCATAGTGGCTGTATCAATTTGCATTCTCACCAACAGTGCAAGAATGTTCCCTTTTCTCCCCACCCTCTCCAGCATTTATTGTTTGTAGACTTTTTGATGATAGCCATTCTGACTGGTGTGACGTGACATCTCATTGTGGATTTGATTTGCATTTCTCTAATAATGAGCGATATTGAGCATCTTTTCATGTGCTTGTTAGCCATCTGTATGTCTTCTTTGGAGAAATGCCTGTTTAGGTCTTTCTCCCACTTTTTGATCCGGTTGTTTGTTTTTCTGGCATTGAGTTGTATGAGCTGCTTGTATATTTTGGAAATGAATCCTTTGTCAGTTATTTCATTTGCTATTATTTTCTCCCAGTCTGAGGGTTGTTTTTTCACCTTGCTTATAATTTCCTTTGCTGTGCAAAAGCTTTTAAGTTTAATCAGGTCTCACTTGTTTACTTTTGTTTTTATTTCTATCACTCTAGGAGGTGGATCATAGACGATCTTGCTTTGATTTATGTCATCGAATGTTCTGCCTATGTTTTCCTTTAAGAGTTTTATAGTTTCTGGTCTTACATACAGGTCTTTAATCCTATTCGAGTTTCTCTTTGTGTATGGTGTTAGGAAGTGTTCTAATTCATTCTTTTACATGTAGCTGTCCAGTTTTCCCAGCACCATTTATTGAAGAGGCTATCTTTGCCCCATTGTATATTCTTGCCTCCTTCGTCAAAAATAAGGTACCCATAGATGCATGGGCTTATTTCTGGGCTTTCTATCTTGTTCCATTGGTCTATATTTCTATTTTTGTGCCAGTACCATACTGTCTTGATGACTGTAGCTTTGCAGTACAATCTGAAGTCAAGAAGGTTGATTGCTCCAGCTCCATTCTTCTTTCTCAAGACTGCTTTAGCTATTTGGGGCCTTTTGTGTTTCCTTATGAATTGTGAAAATTTTTGTTCTAGTTCTGTGAAAAATGCCATTGGTAATTTGATAGGGATTGCACTGAGTCTGTAGATTGTGTTTGGTGGTTTAGTCATTTTGACAATATTGATTCTTCCTACCCAGGGACATGGAATATCTCTCTATCTGTTTATGTTGTCTTTCATTTCTTTCATTAGTATCTTATAATTTTCTGTGTATAGTTCTTTTGTTTCTTTAGGTAAGTTTATTCCTAGATATTTAATTATTTTTGTTGTAATGGTGAATGGGATTGATTCCTTAATTTTTCTTTCTGATTTTTCATTGTTAGTATAAAGACATGTAAGTGATCTCTGGGTATTGATTTTGTATTTTGAAACTTTGCTAAATTCACTGATTAGCTCTAGTACTTTTCTGGTACTATCTTTAGGGTTTTCTATGTACAGTATCATATCATCTGCAAACAGTGAGAGTTTTACTTCTTTTCTGATTGAATTCCTTTATTTCTTTTTTCTTCTCTGATTGCTGTAGCTAGGACTTCCAAAAAAATGTTGAGTAATAGTGGTGAAAGTGATACACTTGTCTTGTTCCTGATCTTAGGGGGAATGCTTTCATTTTTTCACCATTGAGAATAATGTTTGCTGTAGGCTTATCATCAGTGCAGTTCAGTCGCTCAGTTGTGTCCGACTCTTTGTGACCCCATGAATCACAGCATGCCAGGCCTCCCTGTCCATCACCAAATCCCGGAGTTCATTCAGACTCACGTCTATGGAGTCAGTGATGCCATCCAGCCATCTCATCCTCTGTCGTCCCCTTCTCCTCCTGCCCTCAATCCCTCCCAGCATCACAGTCTTTTACAATGAGTCAACTATTCGCATGAGGTGGCCAAAGTATTGGAGTTTCAGCTTTAGCATCATTCCTTTCAAAGAAATCCCAGGGCTGATCTCCCTCAGAATGGACTGGTTGGATCTCCTTGCAGTCCAAGGGACTCTCAAGAGTCTTCTCCAACATCACAGTTCAAAAGCATCGATTCTTCGGTGCTCAGCCTTTGACACAGTCCAACTCTCACATCCATACATGACCACAGGAAAAACCATAGCCTTGACTAGACGGACCTTAGTCGGCAAAGTAATGTCTCTGCTTTTGAATATACTATCTAGGTTGGTCATAACTTTTCTTCCAAGGAGTAAGCGTCTTTTAATTTTCATGGCTGCAGTCACCATCTGCAGTGATTTTGGAGCCCAGAAAAATAAAGTCTGACACTGTTTCCACTGTTTCCTCATCTATTTCCCATGAAGTGATGGGACCAGATGCCATGACCTTTGTTTTCTGAATGTTGAGCTTTAGGCCAACTTTTTCACTCTCCTCTTTCACTTTCATCAAGAAGCTTTTGAGTTCCTCTTCACTTTCTGCCATAAAGGTGGTGTCATCTGCATATCTGAGGTTACTGATATTTCTCCTGGCAATCTTGATTCCAGCTTGTGTTTCTTCCAGTCCAGCATTTCTCATGATGTACTCTGCATAGAAGTTAAATAAGCAGGGTGACAATATACAGCCTTGACGTACTCCTTTTCCTATTTGGAACCAGTCTGTTGTTCCATGTCCAGTTCTCACTGTTGCTTCCTGACCTGCATACAGATTTCTCAAGAGGCAGGTTAGGTGGTCTGGTATTCCCATCTCTTTCAGAATTTTCCACAGTTTACTGTCATCCACACAGTCAAAGGCTTTGGCATAGTCAAGAAAGCAGAAATAGATGTTTTTCTGAAACTCTCTTGCTTTTTCCATGATCCAGCGGATGTTGGCAATTTGATCTCTGGTTCCTCTGCCTTTTCTAAAACCAGCTTGAACATCAGGAATTTCATGGTTCACGTATTACTGAAGCCTGGCTTGGAGAATTTTGAGCATTACTTTAGTAGCATGTGAGATGAGTGCAATTGTGAGGTAGTTTGAGCATTCTTTGGCATTGCCTTTCTTTGGAACTGAAATGAAAACTGACCTTTTGCAGTCCTGTGGCCACTGCTGAGTTTTCCAAATTTGCTGGCATATTGAGTGCAGCACTTTCACAGCATCATATATAGGCTTATCATATATAGCCTTTGCTATGTTGAGTTAAATTCCTTCTATACCAATTTTTTGAAGAGTTTTAATCATAAATGTTTGCTGAATTTTGTCAGAGACTTTTTCTGCATCTATTGAGATGATCATATAGTTTTTATATTTCATTTTGTTAATATAGTGGATCACATTGATTGATTTGCCTATATTGAAGAATCCTTGCATTCCTGGAATAAACCCAACTTGATAATGCTGTATGAGGTTTCTCATATGTTGCTAAATTCTGTTTGCTAAAATTTTTGTTGAGGATTTTTGCATCTATGTTCATTAGTGATATTGGCTTGTAGTTTTCTTTTTTTGTGTTTCCTTTGTCTGGTTTTGGTATCAGGATGATGGTGGCTTCGTGGAATGAGTTTGGAAGTGTTCCTTCCTCTGCAATTTTTTGAAACAGTTTAAGAAGGATAGGCATTAGCTCTTCTCTAGATGTTTGACAGAATTCTCCTGTGAAGCCATCTGGTCCTGGGCTTTTGTCTTTTGGGGAGATTTCTGATCACAGCTTCAATTTCAGTGCTTGTAATTGGGTTGTTCATAATTTCTATTTCTTCCTGGTCCAGTCTTGGAAGACTGAACTTTTCAAAGAATCTGTCCATTTCTTCCAGGTTATCCATTTTATTGCCATATAGTTGCTCATAATAGTCTCTTTTAATCCTTTGTATTTCTGCATTGTCTGTTGTAACCTCTCCTTTTTCATTTCTAATTTTGTTGATTTGATTCTTCTCTCTTTTTTTCTTGATGAGTCTGGCTAAATGTGTGTCCATTTTGTTTATCTTCTCAAAGAACCAGCTTTTAGTTTTATTAATCTTTACTATTGTTTCTTTCATTTCTTTTTCATTTATTTCTGTTCAGATCTTTATGATTTCTTTCCTTCTACTAATTTTGGGGGTTTTTGTTCTTCTTTTTCCAGTTGTTTTATGTGTAAAGTTAGGTTGTCTATTTGATGTTTTTCTTTTTTCTTGAGGTAGGATTGTATTGCTATAAACTTCCCTTTTAAACTGCTTTTGCTGCATCCCATAGCCTTTGAGTTGTCGTGTTTCCATTGTCATCTGTTGCTAGAAATTTTTTTATTTCCCTTTTGATTTCTTTAGTAACCTGTTGGTTATTTAGAAATGTGTTGCTTAATCTCCATGTGTTTGTGTTTCTTACAGTTTTTTTTCTTGTAATTGATATTTAGTCTCACAGCATTGCAGTCAGAGAAGATGCTTGATATGATTTCAATTTTCTTAAATTTACTGAGGTTTGATTTGTGACTCAAGATGTGGTCTATCCTGGAAAATGTTCCATGTGCACTTGAGAAGAAGGTGTATTCTTCCGTATTTGGATGGAATGTCCTGAAGATATCAATGAGATCCATCTCATCTAATGTATTATTTAAGACTTGTGTTTCCTTATTAACTTTCTGTTTTGATGATCTGTCCATTGGTGTGAGTGGAGTGTTAAAGTCTCCTACTATTATTGTGTTACTGTCAATTTCTTCTTACATGTCTGTTAGTGTTTGTCTGATGTATTGAAGTGCTCCTATGTTGGATGCAGTTGTTACATCTTTCTCTTGGACTGATCCCTTGATCATTATGTTGTGTTTTTCCTTATCTCTTGTAATCCTTTTTATTTTAAAATCTATCTTGTCTGATATGAGGATTGCTACTCCAGCTTTCTTTTGCTTCCCATTTGCATAGAATATATTTTTACATCCTCTCACTTTCAGTCTATATGTGTCTTTAGGTCTGAAGTGGGTTTCTTCTAGATAGCATATATGTTTTTGTATCCATTCAACCAGTCTGTCTTTTGGTTGGAGAATTTAATCCATTTACATTTAAAGTAATTATTGATATATATGTTCCTACTACCATTTTTAAAAATGTTTGGGGTTGACTTTGTAGATCTTTTTTCTTCTTTTGTATTTCTTGACTATGTAAGTTCCTTTAACATTTGTTGTAAAGCTGGTTTGGTGGTACTGAATTCTCTTAACTTTTGCTTGTCTGAAAAGCTTTTTATTTCTCCATCAATTTTGAGTGAAGTCCTTGCCAGGTACAGTAATCTTGATTGTAGATTTTTCCCTTTCAGTACTTTAAATTCCCTTATGGCCTGTAGAATTTCTGCTGAAAGATCAGCTGTTAAGCATATGGAATTTCCCTTGTAGGTTGCTTTTCTCCTGTCCCTTGCTGCTCTTAATATTCTTTCCTTGTGTTTAGTCTTTGTTAGTTTGATTAGTTTGTGTCTTGGTGTGTTTCTCCTTGGGTTTATCCTGTATGGGACTCTTTGTGCCTCTTGGACCTGATTGAATATTTCCTTTTCCATGTTGTGAAAATTTTCAATTATAATCTCTTCAAAAAATTTCTCATAGCCTTTCTGTTTCTCTTCTTCTTCTGGAACCCCAATAAATCAAATGTTGGTGTGTTCGATATTGTCCCAGAGGTCTCTGAGAGTATCCTCAGCTCTTTTCATTCTTTTACTTTATTCTGCTCTTCAGAAGTTATTTCCACCATTTTATCTTCCAGCTCACTGATTCTTTCTTCTGCTTCAGATATTCTGCTATTGATTCCTTCTAGAGTATTTTTAATTTCACTAATTGTGTTGTTTGTCTCTGTATGTTTATTGTTTAATTCTTCTAGGCCTTTGTTAATTGATTCTTGCATTTTCTCCATTTTGTTTTCAAGGTTTTTGATCATCTTTACTCTCATTATTCTAAATTCTTTCCCAGGTACTTTGCCTATTTCCTCTTCATTTATTTGAACTCTGTGTTTCTAGTCTGTTCCTTCATTTATGTAGGAATTCTCTGCCTTTTCATTATTTTTTTAACTTATTATGTTTGAGGTCTCCTTTTCCCAAGCTTCAAGGTTGAATTCTTTCTTCTTTTTGGTTTCTTCCCTATTAAGGTTGGTCCAGTTGTTTGTGTAAGATTGTATAGGGTGGGATTTGTGCTGAGTTTTTGTTTGTTTTTCCTCTGAAGGGCAAGGCTGAGTGAGATGGTAATCCTGTCTGCTTTTGACTGGGTTTGTATTTTTGTTTTGTTTGTTGTTTAGATGAGGCGTCCTGCACAGTTGGGTGATGCTGGATCTTGTATTCAAGTGGTCTCTTTCGTGTGAGTTCTATTTGATATTCCCTGGGGTCTCTAAGGACTGAGTGACTTCACTTTCGTTTTTTACTTTCATGCATTGGAGAAGGAAATGGCAACCCACTCCAGTATTCTTGCCTGGAGAATCCCAGGGATGGCGGAGCCTGGTGGGCTGCCATATATGGCATCGCACAGAGTCAGATACAACTGAAGCAACTCAGCAGCAGCAGCAGCAGGGTTAGTTCTCTGGCAGTCTAGGGTCTTGGAGTCAGTGCTCTCAGTCCAAAGGCTCAGGGCTTGATCTCTGATCAGAAACAAAGATTCCAGAAGTGGTTTGTTATGGCATTAAGTGAGATTAAAACAAATACCCAAAAACGAGAAACCAAAGAAGAACCCCAGACAAGTGGCAGTTACAAAATCAGGCTCAGTTCAGTTCAGTTCAGTCACTCAGTCATGTCCAACTCTTTGCGATCCCATGAATCACAACACGCCAGGCCTCCCTGTTCATCACCATCTCCCGGAGTTCACTCAGACTCACGTGCATCGAGTCCATGATGCCATCCAGCCATCTCATCCTCTGTCGTCCCCTTCTCCTCCTGCCCTCAATCCCTCCCAGCATCACAGTCTTTTACAATGAGTCAGCTCTTCACATGAGGTGGCCAAAGTATTGGAGTTTCAGCTTTAGCATCATTCCTTCCAAAGAAATCCCAGGGTTGATCTTCTTCAGAATGGACTGGTTGGATCTCCTCGCAGTCCAAGGGACTCTCAAGAGTCTTCTCCAACATCACAGTTCAAAAGCATCAATTCTTCGGCACTGAGCCTTCTTCACAGTCCAACTCTCACATCCATACATGACTACTGGAAAAACCATAGCCTTGACTAGATGGACCTTAGTCGGCAAAGTAACGTCTCTGCTTTTGAATATGCTATCTAGGTTGGTCATAACTTTTCTTCCAAGGAGTAAGCGTCTTTTAATTTTCATGGCTGCAATCACCATCTGCAGTGATTTTGGAGCTCCAAAAGTAAAGTCTGACACTGTTTCCATTCTTTCCCCATCTATTTCCCATGAAGAGATGGGACCGGATGCCATGATCTTCGTTTTCTGAACGTTGAGCTTTAAGCAACTTTTCCACTCTCCTCTTTTACTTTCATCAAGAGGCTTTTTAGCTCTTCACTTTCTGCCATAAGGGTGGTGTCATCTGCATATCTGAGGTTATTGATATTTCTCCCGGCAATCTTGATTCCAGCTTGTGTTTCTTCCAGTGCAGCATTTCTCATGATGTACTCTGCATAGAAGTTAAATAAGCAGGGTGACACTATACTGCCTTGACGTAATCCTTTTCCTATTTGGAACCAGTCTGTTGTTCCATGTCCAGTTCTCACTGTTGCTTCCTGACCTGCATACAGGTTTCTCAAGAGGCAGGTCAGGTGGTCTGGTATTCCCATCTCTTTCAGAATTTTCCACAGTTTACTGTGATCCACACATTCAAGGGCTTTGGCATAGTCAAGAAAGCAGAAATAGATGTTTTTCTGGAACTCTCTTGCTTTTTTGATGATCCAGCGGATGCTGGCAGTTTGATCTCTGGTTCCTCTGCCTTTTCTAAAACCAGCTTGAACATCAGGGAGTTCACGGTTCATGTATTGCTGAAGCCTGGCTTGGAGAATTTTGAGCATTACTTTACTAGCATGTGAGATGAGTGCAATTATGCGGTAGTTTGAGCATTCTTTTCCATTGCCTTTCTTTTGGATTGGAATGAAAACTGACCTTTTCCAGTCCTTGGCCACTGCTGAGTTTTCCAAATTTGCTGGCATATTGAGCGTAGCACTTTCACAGCATCATCTTTCAGGATTTGAAACAGCTCAACTGGAATTCCATCACCTCCACTAGCTTTGTTCGTAGTAATGCTTTCTAAGGCCCACTTGACTTCACTTTCCAAGATGCGCGGGTGACTGCGAGAGCCAGCGCACTAAGCACAGGCAGCTGCGACAGCCGGCGCACTAAGCATGGCAGAGAGCAGCTACCCCATGTCCAAGGTCAAGGGTAGCGGCTAAAGTGCCAGGCTTCGATGGCACAGGAACGGCCGAGAAGAGCTACCCTGTGTCCGAGGTCAGGGGTGGCAGCCAATAGGAGCTACCCCGCGTCTGAGGTCAGTGGCGGCCGGGAGAAGCCACCTCGCACCCGAGGCCAGGGGCGGTGACCCTGAGGAGCCACCCCGAGCCCGAGGCCAGGGGCTGCAGCTGGGAGGAGCCAGTACACCCGAGGCCAGGGCCGGCAGCCAGGAGGAGCATCCCGAGGAGCGGTGGCTGCACAGGTGCAGGAGGGCCTAGAGGAGCTATCCCACATTGAAGGTCAGGAACGGCGGCAGTAAGGAGATATCCCTCATCCAAGGTAAGGAGCAGCGGCTGTGCTTTGCTGGAGCAGCCGTGAAGAGATATCCCACACCCAAGGTAAGAGAAACCCAAGTAAGATGGTAGGTGTTGCAAGAGGGCATCAGAGGGCAGACACACTGAAACCATAGTCACAGAAAATTAGTCAATCTAATCACACTAGGACCACAGCCTTGTCTAACTCAATGAAACCAAACCATGCCTGTGGGGCAACCCAAGATGGGCAGGTCATGGTGGAGAGGTCTGACAGAGCGTCCACAAAATCAGGCTAATAATAATTAAAATAATGGAATGTTCACATATACATATATACCCATGAGCAAAGTCAAAACAGTCCAACAAAATTAAAATACAGTTGATAGACCTGGTGAACAAAGGAAATAAAAAATCATATTTACCAGTTAACAAAACTAACAAAAGCACAAACTGGAAAACAAAACTAAAGCAAGGTGCCAAGTGTGGAATAAAGCAATGAAAACAAAATTAGCAAATATGTTGAGAAGAAAGGAGAGAAAGAAAAGAGAGAAAGAATAGATATGCAAAGACAAGTAGAGGTAGATGAAGATTTTTATACATTAAAGATATACTGCATGGGGAAAAGAACAGTAGAAAAAGCAAACAAAAGAATAAATGTAGAAAAATATAATAGGTTTAAAAAAATTAAAATTAAAATGATGAAGAGGAAAGACACGAAACAGAAAAAAGAAAGAAAAAAGGAAAAAATAAGGAAAACTCTACAGAACTGCAAAAGCCCAACGTAGAGGCAGAGGTTTATAACAACAATAAAAAGCGTGACTGAATATACACATATACATATACACCCATAAACAAAATCAAAACAGTCCAACAAAATAAGTACAATAGCCTGACCTGGCGAACAATGGAAACCAAAAATTATATCTACCAGAACAAAACTAACTAAAGTACAAACTGGAAAACAAAATTAAAGCAAGGTGCCAATTGGGGAATAAAGCAATGAAAATAAAACTAACAAATATGTTGAGAGGAAAGGAGAGAAAGAAAAGAAAGAATAAATATGCAAAGTTAAATAGAGGTAGATAAAGAAGATTTATATACATCAAAGATTAACTGCAAGGGGGAAAGAACAGTAGGAAAAGAAAACAAGGGGATAAATGTAGGAAAAATAATAATAAGTTAAAAAAATTTAAAATTTAAAAAGAGAGAGAGAGAAAAAAAAAAGGAAAACTCCACAGAACTGCAAAAGCCCAACGTAGAGGCAGAGGTTTATAACAACAATAAAAAATGTGACTGAGAAAAAAGAAAAAGCTCAAAAGCTCAGTTGGATTTCTTAGTGCCAATGAAGCCAACAACTGCAACAGAGGGGGGAAAAAAGGAAAAGAAAACCCCAAAGAATCTACAGACCAAGTCAAAAAATAAGAATAATAAATGTTTTTCTTGAGTCACTGCTGTCAGAGTCCTTTCCCTCACTGGGAGTCACAGTCCATCTTACCTTCCTAGGATGCCCTCCAACACTGTGTTGATCTCTGGACCTGCTGTGGGGGCAGCTCAGATTCTAATTTGGTCTTATTCCTATGTGTTCTTGCCTCCAATGTCCACAGCTATCAGATCTACTGCGTCTTCCTTTGTGGGAGCTCCCAATGGCCTTTTATATATTCCTTAGATACAGAGTCTGCCTAGTTGATCATGTGGATTTAATCTGAAGCTTGTACAGCTGGTGGGAAGGTTTTGGGTCCTCTTCCTTAGACTCACTTCCCTTGGGTTTCAGTTGTGGTTTTATTTCCACCTCTGCATGTGGGTCATCCACAGGGGTTTGCTCCTGAGGCTATCCTGGAGGACTTGGGTTTGCCCCTTGGGTTTGCCTCGGAGGTGGTGCAGCTATTTGGGTCACAGGGGTTCTGGCAGCACCAGGTATTCAGGGGAGTTGGTGGCTAGGGAAGCAGGAAATATAGTGATCTAGCAGAGTATGGCAACAAGTATTGGCCAATATGCTCCAGTATTCTTGCTTGGAGAATCCCCCTCCCTGACAGAGAAGCCTGGCAGGCCACAGTCTACAGGGTCACAAAGAGTTGTACATGATGGAAGTGACCCCACACGCACAGACACAAGACTGTTTTTTGCCTGTGGCAGCTCTGCCTCAGTGAGAATTGAGCGTAAAGGTGGTGCAGCTGCTTGGCTTGCAGGGACCCTGGTGACGCCAAGTGTGCAGGGACACGGGTTGTCTCTGCCACAAGAGTTATGGCCCTATCAGAGTCTTTTTTCAAGCCTGTTGTAGCTGGCAATCAGAAGGCCTCTTTGGCCAGTCTTTCTCCATACCTCTGCCTGTTCAGGCACTTAGAGGGCTCCCTTGCCTGGGGTCCTACTCTGTTGTTCTGGTGCATCAGGCATTTGATGGGTGAGCCTATATTGTTCAGCGCTGATGCTGGCATGTGGTGAGAGAGAAGCTATGATGATGTCTCCACACTCTACGTGTAACTCAGCAGTATTGCCTTGCTTCCATGTCTGCCTGGCTTTCCTCCACTGGCATTTCCCACCGCGATCTCTTCCCTTACATCCCCTCAATCCCTCTCTTCACAGTCAACAGCAGCCCTCATCCTGGAGTTGCTCCACAATCCCTAAACTCCAGCTTCCAGCCGCTGTGCCTTCCAGGGGACCAGTGTTCCTGTCTGGGGTATGTATGGCTGTGGCAAGGACTGTCTGATTCTCATTCCATTTAGGCTGCCACAGATCAGCTGTTTCACTCTCAGCGTTAAATGTTTCTCCTCTGACTCAGACAATTGCCCCGCTCGATCAGACCCCTGCAGGTCCAGTCCTACTAACACTCCTGCTTTCCCCTGTAGTTCCTTTGCTCTACTGAGTTTTGCATGGGTCTATATATTCTTTTCCACTGGTCAGGTACTTCTGTCCACTCTCAGCTGGTGTTCTGCATGCACTTCTGTGTCTGAAGGTGTATTCCTGATGTATCCATGAAGAGAGATGTACTCCATGTCCACCTACTCCTCTGCCATCTTCGTATGCTCTCCCCTCATTTGACTTTTAAAGGAATGTCTTGGTTCCTGTTAACTGGTCTGATCCAGGGTTAGCAGATCTGACCTTTTGTGTTAATAGCTATTTTAACAGGTCTGAGATGATATCTCATTGTGGTTTTGACTTGCTTTTTGATTAGTGATGTTGAGCACCTTTACATGTACTTGTTGGCCATTGAATATCTTCTTTGGAAAAATGTCTATTCAAGTCCTTTGCCCACTTTTAATTGGATTTTTTGGCTTTTGCTATTGAACTGTATCTGGTCTTTATATATTTTGTGTATTAACACCTTATCATATATGTGATTTACAATCAAAACCACAATCAAGTATCATCTCACACCGGTCAGAATGGCCATCATCAAAAAGTCTACAAACAATGAATGCTGGAGAGGGTGTGGAGAAAACTTTCTTCCGCTGTTAGTGGGAATGCAAACTGGTACAGCCACTATGGAGAATGATGCAGAGATTTCTTAAAAAACTGGAAATAGAATTGCAATATGACCTAACAATCACACTGTTGGGCATACACACCAAGGAAACCAGAATTGAAAGAGGCACATGTACCCCAATGTTCATTGCAGCACTGTTTACAATAGCTAGGACATGGAAGCAACCTAGATGTCCATCAGCAGACGAATGGATAAGGAAGTTGTGGTACATACAAACAATGGAATATTACTCAGCTATAAAAAAGAACACATTTGAGTCAGTTCTAATGAGGTGGATGAAACTGGAACCTATTATACAGAGTGAAGTAAGTCAGAAAGAGAAACACCAGTATAGTACATTAACACATATATATGGAATTTAGAAAGACAGTAATGATGATCCTATATGCAAGGCAGCAAAAGAGACACAGATGTAAAGAACAGACTTTTGGACTATATGGGAGAAGGCAAGGGTGTGATGATTTGAGAGAATAGCATTGAAATATGTATATTACCATATGTAAAATAGGTGACCAGTGCAAGTTTGATGCACAAAGCAGGGCACTCAGAACGGGTGCTCTGGGACAACTCAGAGGGATGGGATGGGGAGGGAGGTTGGAGTGGGGTTCAGGATGAGGGGACACATGTGCCCTTGTGTCTGATTCATGTCGATGTATGGCAAAAACCACCACGATTTTGTAAAGTAATCATCCTCCAATTAAAATAAATAAATAAATTTTTAAAAATATGTGATTTGCAAATATTTTCTCTCACCCCTTGGGTTGACTTTTCATTTTGTTGATCGTTTCTTTTGCTATGCAGCTTTTTAGTTCGATGTAGTTCCACTTGTTTATTTTTGCTTTTGCTTTAATCATCATATGAAAAAATATCATTGCCAAGACCAATGTCAAGGAGCTTTTTCCCATGTTTTCTTTTAGGAGTTTTATTGTTTCATGTCTTACATTTAAGTCTTTAATATATTTCAAGTTAATTTTTGTGAGTAGTGTAAGAGAAGGATCTACTTTCATTCTTTTGCATGTGAGTATCCACTTTTCCCAACACTACATATTAAGAAGAGATTATCTTTATTCCATTGAGTATTCTTGACTCCCTTGTTAAATATTAGTTGACAGTATATTCATGAATTTATTTCTGGGCTCTTGATTCTATTGCATTGGTCTAAGTATAAATATCTTAGCTAAAAGCCTGAACTCTGAACACTGTTGGATGATAATCATATAACTGAATTTGAAAGTGGCTCTTTCCCCAGCTGAACCTTGAGATGACTGCAGTTCCTACTAGCACCTTGATTGCAGCCTCAGGAGAGAACTTTAACCAGAACCACACAGATAAGGCTCTCTCTTGGATTTCTAACCCCCAGGAGTTATAAGGTGATACGTTTGTTGTTTACAGCCATAAAGCTTTGAGGTAATTTGTTATCTAGCAATGAATTACTAATTCAGGAGTTGAACAAGGAAGGAGTTATAGGTAACAATAAGGACAAATTCTCTAGATATGAGGTTATAATACTGCCTCTTGTTCAGTAGGAAAGATGCAAACTTGGCTGATAGTAGGATGGGGGTATTATCAGCCTTCTGACTCCACTTGACTTTAGGTTGTTGTTATAAATGTTCATAGTACCACTAGGAAGTAATATGGTCAAGAGGAGATAGCTTCAGGCTCTGGAAGTTTGGAATTAGTGTGTTGGGTTTTGGAGGGTAGCAGCATCACCGACTCAATGGATATGAATTCAAGCAAACACCAGGAGATAGTGAAGAGTAGGGAAGCCTGATGTGCTGCAGTCCATGGGGTCACAAACAGTCAGACATAACTGAGCAACTGAACAACAACAAATATTTTTTCTAAGTTATCAGTCTTCTAAACTATTAATATTCCTTCTGGATAGTCCTTAAGACTTTGTAGATTACTTCATCAGGTAAGGCAGACATAGCATCATGTCAATAAATATATGATCATTTTATTTCCTTTGGTTTCAGTTAAATAGAATGATTGATTTAACAAAAATTATGAGCCATTAATAAAGCTTTTCTATGAAGTCTCTTCTTATAGCTGTATAAATCTACATCTAATATCAAAATTGCTGATTTTCAGGCCATTTTGAGGTAATTCAAGTCTTTTGGTCACAGAGCAGATGGAAACCAAGTCACAGTACATGCAAATAACTGCAAAAGGACACAGGCTGCAGCCATAGGAAAAAAAAAAAAACAGGTGTTGGCAAGTATGTGAAGAAATTGGAACCACTGTGCCTTGCTGATAGGGATACAAAATGGTACAGCCATTGTGGAAAGTAGTATAGTGGCTCCTCAAAAAACTTAAATCTAGAATTACCATATGATTACACTTCTAAGTATATACCTAAAATAATTGAAAGCAAGGACTTGGACAGATATTTGTACATTAATGTTCTTAGCATCATTATTCACAATAGCCAAAATGTGGAAGCTGCCTAAATGTCCATCAACAGGTGAATGGCTAAACAAAATGTAGTATATACATACAATGAAGTATTATTCAATCTTAAAAAGGAATGAAAGTCTGATAATGCTACAACATGGATGAACCTTGAACACATTTTGTAAGTGAAATAAACCAAGCACCAGAGAACAAATGTGTGAATTCACTTTTATAGGATTCCTGCTGCTGCTGCTGCTAAGTTGCTTCAGTCGTGTCCTAGAATAGTCAAATTCATAGAGACAGAAAGAATACTGGGTGCCAGGGGCTAGTTCAGTTCAGTTCAGTTGCTCAGTCGTGTCCGACTCTTTGCGACCCCATGAATCGCAGCACGCCAGGCCTCCCTGTCCATCACCAACTCCCGGAGTTCACTCAGACTCACGTCCATCGAGTCAGTGATGCGATCCAGCCATCTCATCCTCTGTCTTCCCCTTCTCCTGCCCCAAATCCCTCCCAGCGTCAAAGTCTTTTCCAATGAGTCAACTCTTCTCATGAGGTGGCCAGGGGCTAGGGGGAGGGATAATGAGGAGTTATTGTTTAATGGATACAGAGTTTCAGTTTAGGATGATGAAGTCGTTCTGGAGATGGCTATTGGTGATGGTTCCATAGCAATGTAAATGTACTTAATGCCACTGAACTGTGCTTTTAAAATGCTTAAAATGGTAAATTTTATGTTATATATCTTTCTTCCACAATTAAAAAAAAATTAAAATGCTTTCTGTCTACAAAAATGTTTCCCAGCCTGCTACATTTACATTGGCTTCATCCCAATTTCCCACTGCCCAGGATTAAGCAGTCTTCCTCCAAATCCCCCACCCCTGGCCCAAATCAGCTAAATTGCCATGACACCAACACACTGGAAATAATTTCTTTGTTGGGCTAAGTTTCCCAGAGATTGGAATGTCCCTAGTGATGCCACTATGAATCAGACAGAGCTCTGTTGTTGTTCTGCAGGCCAAATAAATCCTCAATATCCCTGGACAAATCTCCCCTTGTCCCTACATATATTTTGTTCCCCATTAAAATATTCATTATTACTATTTATGTGGCATTTTAAAATTTATATTCTCCCTTCTCACATAAACTTACATTTGATAAATCCATCTTGACTTGTTCAAATTCTCATAGCTACTAAGTGGTAGAACTGGGTTCTACCAGTTCTTGAACCCACACTTCTCTCATGAGACTCCTTTCTCTTTGACTGTCTTACAGGCATGTGGCAACATGGTCAAAACTGAGTTTGTCAGCTCTTCCTCCAACCTGCTTCTCCTCTTTCAGCTCTTCCTCCAACCTGCTTCTCCTCTTGTCCTTCCCATCTTGAATGGCACCACCATTCTGTCCAAGTCATCAGTGATATCTTCCTTTACTTCACCCCACAGTCAATCTGCCCCAAGTCTGTGAGTTCTATCTCCTAAACAATTTTTAAAAAATGTATTTAGTCTCCCCCCACCCCACTGTCACGTTCCTAGTCCATTTCACCATTTTCTCTCATCTGGACTCCTGCAATAGCTTCCTAAATGAGCTCCTTGCCTTCAGCCTTGCCTCTTTACAATGTGAGTATCCAGAGCAATCTTTCTCAAATCAAGTTTGATTGTGATTCATCTGGACTTTTTTTTTTCATTTTTGTTATTGCTGGCAGCGAAGCCTTTTAAAAAAGAAATATTTAAATACGCCCATATGTTTGTGTGTGTGTATCTTATTAAAATGAAGGTCAAAGGTCTGGATCCCAGAATATTTTATGTCTCTTACCTTCCCTGAGGCACCAAGAATTCTGCTGAGAAGGAGATAACAACAACAAAGCTGCTAATTCTACGGAATAAAGAAGTTCATCAGATGAAGTCATTGTTTACCTAGTCAATGACAACTAGTCATTGTCTAGTTTCATTCCTCATTCCTGCTACTCTTTCCTTATGTATTAGTTAGGATAAGTTAGGTTATGTGGCAGTAACAAACCCCAAATGTTAATGGTATAAAATAACAAAAGTTTCTCTTCTCACTCATGCTACTTATCTGTTGCAAGTCATTAGGGCCTTTGTTGCAAGTCCTCAGGGTCTGTTCCACTTCATCTGTTATTCTGGGACAAAGGCTGATGAAGACTCCACCACCTGGAGCATTGCCTGTCACCATGGAAGAGGGAAGATAGCCTGGTGCCTCTTACTCTGGCAACGAAATGTTCAGCCTGGAAATGGCAGGCATCACTTCTGCTTACAATTCATTGGCTATCCCTGGACACAAGGAGGGCTAGGAAGTGTTATCTTACCATATACTCATGACAATAGGGTAGGATACAACTGTATTATTTGGTAAAAAGCGCCAATGTCTATCACACCTTCATACTCTTACTTTAAGTCACAGTGGGATAATTTGTTTTTAGAATGTGCACATGTTGTTCTTTTGACCTCCTCCCTCAATACTTCTGGGAAGATTCAACTTGATTTGTAGTTTCAGTTGAAGCAATATGCCTTTGGGGAGTCATTTTTCTGTCTTATCTGCTTCTGTTTCTCCCTTCCCAGTCCAGGTCAAGTGCCCTTTGGTTGTGCTCTCCAACACTCCTTGTTTCCTTCCAGCATAAATTTTATCATATTCTCTGAAAGTGATTGCTTATATAATGTCTCTCTTTTACCCACAAGACTGTATTCCCTGGTGTCAAGGACTGTATCCCCAGTGCCTAGAGTGCTTTCTGGCGCATTGTAGGTTCACAATAAAGGTGGAATGAATTAATGTTTAGAGCTTTATCTCCTTGATCCTAAGCCTTTGCCTTTTTGTCACATTAAGCTGCGTGGGTCAGAGGAGGAGATGAAGCTGAAATCTGCTTTCCACCCTGAGCTGAGAGAATCTGGAAGAGGCCTAGAAAGTAAGAGTATGTCATTTGAAACTTGAGCTTCATTAATGAGCTAATCCTGGGACACATACTTTCTTGGGTGTGTTAATTGGGGTTAATGAGGAAAAAATGGCTATTCAGACAATTTTATGTTCACTAAGTGAAGAGTACCATGGAATTTAGACTTCTACGACAGGCTCTGTTAAGGAGTTTCTAGTAGCCAAATGATACATGATTTGGGGGGGTATAGTTGAAGCTGATGTGCTGAACTCTTGTTGTTTGGGTTTTAATGTTTTTTTTTTTTTTTTTTGCAAATTAAACATTAGACATCCTGACTGTGCTTGCTCTTAGCTAGGGATACGGGTGTGTAGCTCAGGTCATTTGTTTGAAAATATTTACTAGAATTTGATTGGTCTTTTTAGTAACAAAGAGCTCATCTCCAAGGGCAGCACTTAGATAAAGTAAAATCTTTGAAGAAGTGCTCAAGCTCATTTGTAATTACAGAAAAACAAGTTTAACTAAGCAGCTCTCAGACTGGCAAAAATTTAAAAGGTGATAAGGTGCCGATGAAGATATGGGGATATAAGAACCTTTACATCCTACATAATGTAGATTGATTTGGCTATTCTCGAGAACAATTTGGTACTACTCTACTTGCTCCATGAATTATTTATTGAGCACCATCCCTGAGTCAAGCACTGTTCCAGGTTCTTGGGATATTAGCAGTGAACAAAACTGACAAAATGCTACATGGGGTTGAAATCGAAGAAATAGTGGCCAATAAATGCCTCATTGGTTTGGGCGATTCTATAGCTAACTTAGACATATTATATATACATGTATAGTATTACCCAGAAATTCTGCTTCTGAATATATATATATCTAGGAATATCCCCACACAAAGCCGTAGCGGGATATATATGAAGATGTTTGTGGAAGTGTTATTTGTGATGGTGGAAGTTTAGCAGAATCCTAATGGAAGCCCTTGACTGAGAGAGTGGCTAGGTAGAATATGGTGGAGGCATGCCATGGAGTATTATGCAATAGTTTAAGTAACAGGATGAATACACATGGCAACATGCATGCATGCATGCTAAGTCACTTCGGATGTGTCCAACTCTTTGTGACCCTATGGATGGGGACCCTCCAGGCTCCTCTGTCCATGGGATTCTCTAGGCAAGAATACTGGAGTGGGTTGCTGGGCATGCCCTCCTCCAAAGCCACAAAGATTAATCTAAAACATGATACTGAATGAAAAATAGTAAGAAACAGGATGAGATATGTAACATAGAACCACTTATGTATATTAAGATCCATGCACACAATACACAGTTTGAAAGAACACATTCAAACAAAAAAGTTACATATTAAACATTAGAATGGCTATGGGGATGAGGAGAAAAAGGAAATGGAAATGAGAATGGATTATAGGATTTAAAAATAAGATAAAATGAACACAACAACACATTGATTCGGTGTTTAGAAAACCTAGGTTTCTGCAACCTGAGAGTCAAGAGTCTAATTCACTTGCCTCATCTGAGCTTTCATTTCCTCAGCTATATGGGAATATTATTACCAGTCTAAGTTAACTTTCAGGGTTGTCGCAAGATTAGTTTGTTAATGGACAGGAAGGGACTTGAAGTTTAAAGCGAACAAACACACTTACCTAGCACAAACAATAATCATTGTTGCACAGAACGAGCATTTGCTGTTTGCTTTCCTACCAGGCAGTTCCTACTTTGTTCCTTCCTACCAATTCTGATTCCTATTTGGGGATACATGTAGTTTTGAGGCAGCTGACTCTATTCTCAGGTGGAACACATGGCTGTTATAAGCAGTGTCTCATTCCATCCCCTGGTCACAGTGATTGATTTGGGATGGGCATTTAACCCAAGCTATTGAAATCCAATAGTATCCGAAGACTTTGGGAATACTGGGTGTCTTCCTTGTTTGACATGAATGGGGTAGTATGTGGCTCTGGAAGTAGCAGCTTGGGCACGAAACTTCTTAAAATACTGCAAAGCACAAAGAAAAATGGGTGGTTCCTGAGGTTGGATTGATACATATCTCTACACCAGATGGAAATGTTCTCCAGAAAGTGCCCTGAAATGGATTGTTCAAGGTTTTCAGCAGTTCCACACTGCAAATGATGTCAGCTGCTCCTACTTTGAATGAGGAAAAAAGATATCCACTTTCCTACATTTGTTTGCTGATCTGTTGTTGATGAGAGAAAGAATCCTGGAAATAAAATTGTTGCAGGTGCCTGATGACTCCAATCCTTTCACCACATGTGATGAAATGGAGACCTTGGTTTGTAAAGGATGTCCCTCTAGAGGATTGTGGACTTCAGAATTGAGCTCCACAAGGGAGCACAAGGAGCCTCAGTCCAGGGTGTCCTCTGCTCAGCACAGCTCTTTGGATTCTCAAGGCTGAGTCTGCAGAGCAAATGCTGTTGAAATGATACAGCAGCCAAAATGCTAACAAAGAGTGTTACATTCATCATCCAAACTGCTTCTTCCCTTCAGTGGCCTTGCCTTCTAGATAGAGGACTTTAACACCCCTTTGAGAAGGCAATGGCACCCCACTCCAGTACTCTTGCCTGGAAAATTCCATGGACGGAGGAGCCTTGTAGGCTGCAGTCCATGGGGTCGCTGAGAGTTGGACACGACTCAGTGACTTCACTTTCACTTTTCACTTTCATGCGCTGGAGAAGGAAATGGTAACCCACTCCAGTGTTCTTGCCTGGAGAATCCCAGAGATGGTGGAGCCTGGTGGGCTGCCATCTATGGGGTCGCACAGAGTCAGACACGACTGAAGCGACTTAGCAGCAGCAGCAGCAAACATTCTTTGTACAGTTGGTTTCTCAGATTTGGGGTAGCCAGGCAGGAAAAGGGAAGAATAAGCCTCCAGAATTGTAGCTCTTGCTTGTCACACATATCATCAGACTTGTCCAGGAGGCCTATTGTGCTTACTGGGCATGATGGAGAATATGGAAGTTTGAGACCCGGGTCATACCCTTATTCAACAGAGTGCTTAGTTAGCAAGACAGGAAATACAGAATCACTCACTAATCATGTTCCTTCTAAAAACACAGATTTTTTTTTTTTGCCTAATTTACTCCTAACTTATCCTCAGCTCAAATATCACTTCCTCAGAGATGCTTTCTCTGGTCAAATCCCTATAGTACAAACTCTCATGAAAGTGAAAAGTGAAAGTCGCTCAGTTGTGTTCACCTCTTTGCGACCCCATGTACTATACAGTCCATAGAATTCTCCAGGCCAGAATACTGGAGTGGGTAGCCTTTCCCTTCTCCAGGGGATCTTCCCAACCCAGGGATTGAACCCAGGCCTCCCACATTGCAGGCGGATTCTTTACCAGCTGAGCCACAAAAGAAGCCCACTAACTCTCAGAGCTGGATATAAATCTCCTTTGTCACACCAATTACACTTACATTTTATAATTACTTGTTTTTACATTTGCTTTTTTTAGATTAAATTCAATCTCTCTCACTAGACTCTAAGTTCCGTAAGGGCAGAGATGGTCTAAGTCTTGGTTGCTTAACAAGCACATATGAAACTTTGATGATATGTCAGGCAATTCTCTTGATAGTTTACAAATATTAATTTACTTAATTCTCATATTAACTCCATGAAGCATTATTATTGTTATACATACAGAGGAAACTGAGATCCAGAGAGGCAGCAAAGCTTGTCAAAGCTCAGAAAACTAAGAAATGCACAGAGCCAGGATTCAAACCTAGGGAGGCAGGTTCTGGAGTCAGTGTTGTTAACCATTATGCTATAGCTATTTTGCTCATTTCCAGTACTTAGTGCAATGCCTGACTCATATAGCTCGATGAACATTTGTTGGATGAATCAATGGATCTTGTCCTTTGTAGTCCTAAGTCAGGCACCCCCAAAAATTGGCCTAATAATCACATGTTGATCTACAACTCATATATATTAAACTTACATTTCACTTAT
Source organism: Capra hircus (assembly GCF_001704415.2). NCBI lineage: Eukaryota > Metazoa > Chordata > Mammalia > Artiodactyla > Bovidae > Capra > Capra hircus. The sequence continues at coordinate 33,544,055 of NW_017189517.1, read as the reverse complement.
GACAAGATGATATAGTCCTCTTTGTGACTTTTGACATTCTTTTAAGTTTTAAAATTTTTTTCTTCTTTAAATTTTATTAATTTAAAGGCCTGATTCTCAGGCCTTCAAGATTAGATTGAATTATATCACCAGCTTTCTTGGATCTTCAGTTTGCAGATGCAGACTGGGAATTCTCAGTCGCCATAATTTTTTGCTGCAATCTTTATTTATTTTTTTATTTTTATTTTTTTTTTTTGCTGCAATCTTTAAAATTAATTTGAGTCTCCATAATTTCATGATCCAGTTTCTCATGAGCCAATTCCATAATTTTATGAGCCAATAATTCCATATGCCTCATAATTTCATGAGCCAATTCCAGGGGATCAGGTATCCAATTCCAGGACTCAGGTATCCAACCTGGGTCTCCTGCATTGCAGGCAGATTCTTTACCATCTGAGACACCAGGGAAGCTCAGTTCTTCCAAATAAATATATATTATTTTATATAATAATGGCCTATCTATCATCTCTATATCCTATTGTTTCTACTTCTCTAGAGAAGCCTGACTAATACATCAACTATATGCTGTCTATATGAAACCCATTTTAAGTATAAAGACACACATACGTTAAAGAGTTAAAGGATGGGAAATGGTATGCCATGAAAACACTAAATAAAAGAAAGCTGGAATAGCTATATTAATATCAGATAAAGTAGACTTCAGAGCAAGAAATATTACCAGAGATACTGAAAGATGTTCCATAATTATAAAGGAGTCAATTCTCCCTAAATATATTAAATTTTAAAATATGTATGCATCTAACAATAGAGCTTCAAATATCTGAGCAAAAATTGATAGAAGTAATGAGAAAAAGATGAACCAACAATGATTGTTGGAGACTTCAATGCTCTTCTGTCAGCAACAGATAGAACAAGTATATAGACAACCATTAAGGACAGAGAAGACCAGAATAATGTTGTCAACAACTTGACCTAATCTCCACTTATAAAACACTTTAACCAACAACAGGGGAATAAACATTCTTTTCAAATGCAGAAAGAACATAGACCTAAAGAGAGCATATTCTGGGCTACAACACACACCTTAAGACTTTTAAAAGAATAGAAATAATGCAATGATCCTAACAGGAGCAATCTAAAATTCAATACAAAGATATCTGGAAAATCTCCAAATATTTGGCTCAGATGGTAAAGCGGCTGACTGCAATGCGGAAGACCCGGGTTCCATCCCTGGGTTGGGAAGATCCCCTGGAGAAGGAAATGGTAACCCATTCCAGTACTCTTGCCTGGAAAATTCCACGGACTGAGGAGCCTGGTAGGCTACAGTCCATGGGGTCACAAAGAGTCGGACACGACTGAGCAACTTCACTTCACTTCTACATAACCCATGGGTCAAAGAGATAGTTTCTAGGAAAAAATTTTAAAATATTCTGAATTGAATGAAAGAAAATAAAACACATCATGGCACAGTTGTGGGATGCAATTAGAGCAACACTTAGAAGGAAATTTATAGCAATTAATGCTTATATTAGAAATAGACCAGATTTAAAATCAGTAATATAAATTTCTTCTTTGTGAAACTAGAGAAAGAAGAGCAAATTAAACCAAAACAAGCAGAAGGAAATAATGAAAACAAGAGGTTAAATCAGTGAAATTAAAACTAGAAAAGCAAGAAAAAAATCAGTGAAGCCAAAAGTTGGTTCTTTTAAAAGATGAATAAAATTGACAAAACTCTGTACAGGTTGGCCAATACCAAAGAAGATATAAATTACCAATATCAGTAATGAGAGAGTGGATATCACTACAGAACCCACAGACATGAAACAGAGATAACGGAATACCACAAAGAACTCTGCCCATAATTCTGTGATATAGAGATAATGGATCCTGAAGGGTTCTATTTGCATTAAATAATTGAGAATACAGTTAAGAGTCACGAAGAGTCAGACACGACTTGGCGACTGAACAACAACAACAACATACAGTTAAGAGTGGATAGACGAGGGTGGCCATAGATAATTTATTGGAAAGAATTAACACTACAGAGGTGGCATCTCTAAGTCCTTCTGCTATTGATAGATATATCACTCAAGAACTGACATTTTCCTAATGCACACTATGCCCAACTCTGCATCAGCTAGGTAGTATGCTAACCATTTTGTGTTCATGAACTCATTTATTTCTCAAAGCAATGTTAGGAGACAGAAGCAAATGATATGATAAAACAGTAAGATGAGATTCAGAAAGATGAAATTATTAACCTAAGCAAGTCTAGAGACCAGGTTCTCTGATTTTAGTGCTAGTGTTTTAAGCTCTTCATTCCCTTTCACCACCTGATTTTTTTTAATCATCATCTTTTAAGAATATACAGAATCAGGTAAATGATATCAGTAGAAGTCAGCCTTCTATAGAGCTGAGGACAGTTTAAATTCATAGGTTCTGGGTATTAGAGATACAAGGAGCTCAGATATGAGAAGGTTAATATGGCAACTATATTGACCTCAATTCCTGATGACACTTGTGGTTGAGTTTTTTCCAAGATAACACCTTTACTGAAACATAATTCACATACTATAAAATTCACCCTTTTAAAGTATACAATTAAATAGTTTCTAGTATATCCTGAGTTGTGTGGTTCCTGTCTATTAGCTGTTAGGGGAATTTAATATTTTGGTGTTTGTGACAATAGTCAAACTTTGACTGATAGCCTATTGTTTGGCCATCTTTGCTCCCCAAAGTCAAACCTTGGGTGTTCCACCAGGTTCCTCAAGCATTGATCTTTGTGGAAATCATCCAAATGAGCATTTAGGGTGGCTCCCTGAAATATGAACATTTAAAATTCTTTTTCTTTTGTAAGTTATTAACTAGACCTACCCAGACCTCCGACGGAAAATACATCTGTGAGGTAGATGGGAGAAACACCACCCTACCCTACTGGCACTTGGGATGAAACTTTCAAAGTGGTTAAACTTACTGTTTCAATCATTTCTTCTGGTTCAGACACTGGTTCTTAATCTGAGGCCACAACTGTTAACTGAACCAGGGAGTTATCATGAAGGACCTGCAAATCTACCTGTGAATGAGGCATTGTTTTTATTTTGGATAAATATGTCTTACACATTTATTTACTACTTCTTTATAAACCATGCAGGTTTGCTGTTGTGATTAATCAAGATGTGCATGTGTGTATGCTCAGCGGCTTCAGTTGTGCCCCACTCTGTGTGATGCTGTGGACTGTAGCCCACGAGGCTCCTCTGTCCATGGCATTCTCCAGGCAAGAATACTGGAGCGAGTTGCCATGCCCTTCTCCAGGGCATCTTCCCGACCCAGGGATTGAAACTGCGTCTCCCACATTGCAGGTGAGCTCTTTACCACTGAGCCACCGGGGAAGCCCTAATCAAGCACAAAAACCTTCTAAACACGTAGCTGAATTCCTAGTAACTTTTCATTATAGAGTTTCTCAATCAGCAGATATGAAAGCACAACTACCATCATGGGATAATCAGAGACTTTTGAGTCACAAAAGAAGTCATGTGAACTCAAAAGAGTTGAGGAATGGCCAAGTTAAATAATGACCCTACTTCATTGGGCACAAAATTTTCATTTAGTAGGGCATCAACTTATCTGCAGTCATTAATACAGTAGTGTGAATTCATTGGATTGCTTCAGAGTAGGCAACTAAACAATTCTACCCTGGAAGCAGGGAGGGGATCAAAAATGGCCCCAAGCAATTCTAGTGTGCTAAAAAGGTCAGCTTTTCAGGAGCCATATGTGCTTGAGGAAATTTATTCTTTTTGTATTTATGACAGTAACTTTGATGGATTATTGTTTGGCTGGTATAACTCCAAATGTTCTCCAGCTTCTTCCAGTTTTGGAAGACACACAGATGGAAACAAGAGAATGTTGAGCACCAAGGGTGGATGCTAAAAGGGAGGAGGGAGCCGTGACCAAGACCAAATCTGCCCACTTAGTTTGTTGGAAGAGCAAGGAGGAGAGTGGTGTCTACCCTGAAACTTTTGCAGGCTACCTGAGACTTCTTTTGAGCTTCTTTCCATTTTCTTTCAGAATCTCCTTCCCCTATACTTGCTTGCAAATCTTTCCCACCCCATCCAACCCAGAGTCCCACTTTCTATCCAAAGCTATTTAATCAGCTCAAATTGTCTTGTGTTTTTCTGGAGGGGTTCCCTCTTCAGCATTGCCAGAATGTCTCAATATTCTTGGAGTGTGTCCTCAGTTTTCCAAAACTTCGGGGCGTCCCATAGCCACAGCTCTGACTTCAAATACACACTGACCTTTTCCTTTCAACCAAACATCCTCCTCCTTCCCCAATTGCATCAGAGCTTCCTCAAGCCTGTTGTCCTGCTCCAGGCATCCCTCTGCCTGTGGCTTGGGGTTAATATCTGTCCTTTCCAATCCCACCCCATGTGATTGTGTCTTTGTTTCAGATCCAGGAGAGTAATCATACTCAGGCTGGGTCTCCACTAGCCAAAGCAAAAGAGACATTTGGGGGAAACAATTGGTCAGTCCCTGCAGAAGGGTTTTTTGGGTTGCCTGACAACCGATTGCCTTAATTCTCCTTTCACATCAATAACCTCAGAGCCATAAATGGTACTTTCATTGGCATTAGCAAAGCAAGTGTACAATAATATTAGTTGCTTGAGAGGAGACCATATCTCAAGAGGTACTCCAGAGAACTTATTTTCTTAGAATTGCAGAGTAAAAGGCTCCTGAAAACTGGGTTGAAAACTTTGTGTCTGCCTTATTCCAACCTCTGTCTGACTGCCACCTAGTGGCATGCGAAGGTGGGGTGGGGTTGGGAGTGGGAGTGGTCCATGGGGTGCAGTCAATAAGTGGGTGTGTTTTCTGGAGAACTGGAAAATAAAAATAGAATTGACTAAAAATTAGACTTGTTATCACTGTGCACCAGCAATCCTAAATAATGTCAGGGATAAAATACTTCTCACTTTGTTATGTCACTTCCCCCACTCCAGAACCTAAGCAGTCCCCTCCTCCCCTGTGGAGAGGTGTACTTAATGCTGACTTTTCAGATAATACTTCAGATTTACATCTATTCCTTTCAAAATTTCCCTGTCTTGTGTTCCATCCCTCTAGGGCTCTGCTATCTATTTTCCTTGGTGGAATTTCTTTATAGGGGAGGACTTGCAGTGGCTACCCCACTCTCCCTACTGTAAGGAGCACCTACATTGTAACAGGAGTCACCACAAGAATCAATGCTTAAGTCCAATGCTTGTTGCAATTCTTTGAAAGCAGTGAAACCTTGTCTGCAAATGAAAACGGTGTGTAACTCCAACTCCTAAGTCTTCATTAAGCTTGTCCTTTAATGTCATTTCTTCTTTGCTCCTCCATGATGAGGACAAACCACCATGACCTGCACTCTCGTAGTGCACCTTGGACTAATTCTTTCATCCCACCCATCACACTTGGAATCACGTGTTCAGTGCCTGCATTCTCTGGTAGACCACAACCTCAGTGTGTGCAAATGCCAGGTTTCTTTTGTTCACTGTTGAGAGCTCAGAAACAAGCATACTACCTGGTCTTTTGCAGAGTCTTAGACATGAGGTGACTATCTTGATCGCTGGACTGAAAATGGCCAAAGGCCCTTCTGCAGTGTTTCATCAGGCAGACACTCGGACAGGAAAGGTAATGCTTACTTGGTGCTGTCTACTTCCTCCAGCCCCCCAAATATCAGCCCCCACACCTAATACACACAACCCCTTGTTCCTATGGCCTCTGCTGCTAAAAAGTTTTCAGCCACCCCAACCCTCTGCCTGTCATTTTGTAATGGGAGAAATTCATTTTGAGGGTAATAAAGGGTAATAAAATCTTCAAAACTGAAAAGGTATCTGAGGATTAAGCAGTTCTCCTTTACTTCACTGAACCTGCTTCCTTCCGAAGGCCTAGGCAGCTGTTCTGAAGGAAATTCCGCCCTGAAGGAACTCCTGCCCTGAAGGAACTCAGGTTCTGCTTTTTAAGTGAGGTCATTAACGGTGGAACCCAAAGTTTCTTCGAGGAGCAAGGTAGGTCTGGGATGGTATGGTGGAATGTGAAGAGGGGATAACAGCACAGGGACCCAGAACGAGAGGAGGCTGGCAAGCACAACCTTCGCCTTCTTTGAGATTTTGCCTGGAGCCTGCTCTTCACCCCTTTCTCATCTGCCCCACCCCGAAGAGTGAAAGGAAACTCCCCACTTGCGCCTCTCTCATACCCCCTGCCCTTGCCCCTAGGACCGAGCTTAAGCAGGTACTAATTAGCACTCTAAATTTGGCTCCATTCAAGGTACAAGACGCTTGTGTTGACTGGCCTGGAGATACGAGCATCAAACAGAATGATGTTTCTAAAAGAAAATGCATGCTGGAGTCTAATTTTGGGGCCAATATTTCATTCTTAGATTGGGGACTGCTTATAATTGGAGCTGACTTGGAACTCCTCTTGTCTACGTTAACTTGAAGCAAGACCTTGGGTCTGTTGTACTGTCCATTTTGTGAAGGCTTCATATACACCATGTGGGAGTCTATTCACAGAGAGAGTTTTGTTCAGTTCAGTCGCTCAGTCGTGTCCGACTCTTTGCGACCCCATGAATCGCAGCACGCCAGTCCTCCGTGTCCATCACCAACTCTCAGAGTTCACTCAGACTCACGTCCATTGAGTTGGTGATGCCATCCAGCCATCTCATCCTGGGTCGTCCCCTTCTCCTCCTTCCCCTAATCCCTCCCAGCACCAGAGTCTTTTCCAGTGAGTCAACTCTTCGCATGAGGTGGCCAAAGTATTGGAGTTTCAGCTTTAGCATCAGTCCTTCCAATGAGCACCCAGGACTGATCTCCTTCAGGATGGACTGGTTGGATCTCCTTGCAGTCCAAGGGACTCTCAAGAGTCTTCTCCAACACCACACTTCAAAAGCATCATTTCTTCGGTGCTCAGCTTTCTTTATAGTCCAACTCTCACATCCATACATGTCTACTGGGAAAATCATAGCTTTGACTAGATGGACATTTGTTGGCACAGTAATGTCTCTGCTTTTTAATATGCTGTCTATGTTGGTCATAACTTTTCTTCCAAGGAGCAAGCGTCTTTTAATTTCATGACTCCAGTCACCATCTGCATTGATTTTTGAGCCCCCCAAAATAAAGTCTGACACTGTTTCCACTGTTCCCCTATCTACTTGCCATGAAGTGATGGGACCAGATGCCATGATCTTAGTTTTCTGAACGTTGAGTTTTAGGCCAACTTTCTCACCCTCTTCTTTCACTTTCATCAAGAGGCTTTTTAGTTCTTCGCTTTCTGCCATAAGGGTGGTGTCATCTGCATATCTGAGGTTATTGATATTTTTCCCGGCAATCTTGATTCCAGTTTGTGCTTCTTCCTGCCCAGAATTTCTCATGCTGTACTCTGCATATAAGTTAAATAAGCAGGGTGACAATACACAGCCTTGACGTACTCCTTTCGAGATTTGGAACCAGTCTGTTGTTCCATGTCCAGTTCTAACCTGTATACAGATTTCTCAAGAGGCAGGTCAGCTGGTCTGGTATTCCCATCTCTTTCAGAATTTTCCACAGTTTGTTGTGATTCACACTGTCAAAGGCTTTGGCATAGTCAGTAAAGCAGAAGTAGATATTTTTCTGAAACTTTCTTGCTTTTTCTATGATCCAGCAGATGTTGGCAATTTGATCTCTGGTTCCTCCGCCTTTTCTAAAAACAGCTTGAACATCTGGAAGTTCACAGTTCACGTACTGTTGAAGCCTGGCTTGGAGAATTTTGAGCATTACTTTGCTAGCGTGTGAGATAAGTGGAATTGTGCAGTAGTTTGAGCATTCTTTGGCATTGCCTTTCTTTGGGATTGGAATGAAAACTGACCTTTTCCAGTTCTGTGGCCATTGCCAAGTTTTCCAAATTTGCTGGCATATTGAGTGCAGCACTTTCACAGCATCATCTTTTAGAATTTGAAATAGGTCAACTGGAATTCCATCATCTCCACTAGCTTTGTTCATAGTGATGCTTCCTAAGGCCCACTTGATTTTTGCATTCCAGGATGTCTGGCTCTATGTTGGTGATCACACCATTGTGTTTATCTGGATCATGAAGATCTTTTTTTGTATAGTTCTTCTGTGTATTCTTGCCACCTCTTCTTAATATATCTTCTGCTTCTGTTAGGTCCATACCATTTCTGTCCTTTATTGTGCCCATCTTTGCATGAAATGGTCCCTTGGTGTCTCTAATTTTTTTTGAAGAGATCTGTAGACTTTCCCATTCTATTGTTTTCCTCTATTTCTTTGCACTGATCACTGAGGAAGTCTTTCTTATCTCTCCTTGCTATTCTTTGGAACTTTGCATTCAAATGAGTATATTTTTCCTTTTCTCCTTTGCCTTTTGCTTCTCTTCTATTCACAGCTATTTGTAAGCCCTCCTCAGAGAACCATTTTGCCTTTTTGCATTTCTTTTCCTTGGGGATGGTCTTGAGCCCTGTCTGCTGTCCAATGTCACGAACCTCCACCCACAGTTCTTCAGGCACTCTATCAGATCTAGTCCCTTAAATCTATTTCTCACTTCCACTGTGTAATCATAAGGGATTTGATTTAGGTCATACCTGAATGGTCTAGCGGTTTTCCCTACTTTCTTCAATTTAAGTCTGAGTTTGTCAATATGGAGTTCATGGTCTGTGCCACAGTCAACTCCTGGTCTTGTTTTCACTGACTGTATACAACTTCTCCATCTTTGGCTGCAGAAAATATAATCAATTTGATTTCGGCATTGATTATCTGGTGATGTCCATGTGTAGAGTCTTTTCTTGTGTTGTTGGAAGAGGGTGTTTGCTCTGACCAGGGCATTCTCTTGGCAAAACTCTATTAGCCTTTGCCCTGTTTCCTTCTGTACTCTAAGGCCAAAGTTGCCTGTTACTGTAGGTGTTTCTTGACTTCCTACATTTGCATTCCAGTCCCCTATAATAAAAAGGACATCTTTTTTGGGTGTTAGTTCTAGAAGGTGTTGTAGGTCTTCATAGAACCATTCAACTTCAGCTTCTTTGAATTAGTGGTTGGGGAATAGACTTGGATTAATGTGATATTCAGTGGTTTGCCTTGTAGATGAACAGAGATCATTCTGTTATTTTTGAGATTATACCCAAGTAGTGCATATTGGACTCTTTTGTTGACTATGAGGGCTACTCCATTTCTTCTAAGGGATTCTTGCCCAGAGTAGTAGATATAATGGTCATCTGAGTTAAATTCACCCATTCCAGTCCATTTTAGTTAGCTGATTCCTAAAATGTCGATGTTCACTCTTGCCATCTCCTGTTTGACCACTTCCAATTTTCCTTGATTCATGGACCTAACATTCCAGGTTCCTATGTAATGTTGCTCTTTACAGCATTGGACTTTACTTCCATCATTTTCCTTAGGTACAGAGAAAATGTCCTGAAGGCTGGCCTTGCCCCTGGATATTTAATCTCCAGACTGCTTTCTTTCCCAACTGGAGAAAGTATCTCATCACATTGACTATTCACTTGGCAAATATTTATTGAATGTCTTGAAGTGCTGAGCACTGGGTCCCTACCCTCTTGGAGTTCTCCAGACTCATCAGGGAGACTGCAGCTGGGCAAATGCTTCACATTTTAACACATGAAGGCATGTAAAAGGTGAAGGCACTCACTGTCCTTATCTCTAAAATAAGGTCAGTGATAGGAACTATCGTATAAGGCTGTGCTGAGGATTAACTGGGAAAACATGCATGTCAATTGATGACTACCATGGTTGGCAAGTGTTTTGGTTATTTCTTAGGGCAACAATTATCTGTGCCTGAAAGAGGTGGACAAGATAGAAGATGAGCAATAGTAGTTTTAAAAAATGTGTAGGTGTTTGTGAAGTAGAAGCATCAGAGGATGAATGTTCCAGGCAAATGGAGCTGTGTGCAAAGACACAGAAGTAGTAAGGACCCAGTAAGTATCTGGAAAATGGTTTTGGCATGTTGGAGGATAGAGTACATAGGGAGAAATGGAAAATGGTGGTAAACTACTGGGGGGCAGGCAAGGCTCCAGGGAGGAGGTGACATTTGGACTGGGTCTTGAAGGATGAGTAGGAGTTTGCCAGGCAAAGAAGAAGAAAGATTATACTAGTGGTGGGAACACATACACAAAGGCACAAAGTTGTAAATGTATATGAACTATTTGGGAGACTGCATGTTATGGCCAGGGCTCTGCATTCAAGGACTTCTCTCCTCTGCTTAGAGGATTCAGAGATATCAGACCTTGTTTGGCAGATTGGTGGGATAGGCCCCCTGAAGTCAGTTTGCATGAGGGATTCATTGGGGAATAAAAGCAGTGCATGCGCACCAAAGGAAAGAGGGATGAGGGGAAGAGACTCACATCTGTCTTACAGGCTTACACAGGCAGATCTCAGAGACACTGCAGGTTCAGTTCCAGACTATCACAATAAAGCAAATATACAAATAAAGCAGAGCACACAAATTGTTTTGGTTCCAGAGTACACATAAAAGTTGTTTACACTCTAGTGTATTCTCTTAAGTGTGCAACAGCATTATGTCTAAAAAAACAATGTGCATACCTTAACTTTTAAAAAGGCCTTATTGGTAAAAACGTCTAACGACCATCTGAGCCTTTGGTGAGTTGTAACCATTTTACAATGGGCTTCCCTGGTGGCACACTGGTAAAGAATCCACCTGCCTGTGCAGGCGATACAGGAGATGTGGGTTCCATCCCTGGGTCAGGAAGATACCCTAGAGAAAGAAATGGCAACCCACTCCAGTATTCTTGCCTGTGAAATCCCATGGACAGAAAAGCCTGACAGGCTACAGTGCACAGGGTCGCAAAAGATTTGGACATGACTGAGCGCACACACACGCAATCTTTTTACAATGGTAACATCAAAGATCACTGACCACAGATCACCATCACAAATGTAAGAATAATGAAACAGCTTGAAATATTGTGACAATTACCAAAATGTGACTCAAAGGCAAGGCATGAACAAATGCTGTTGGAAAAATGGCACTGAGAGACATGCTGGAGGCAGGGTGGCCACAAACCTTTAATTTATAAAGTATGCCATAGCCTTGGAGCCTGATAGAATGAGGGTGCCTGTATTCAGCAGAACCTCTCCATATTGGCAACTGAGCCCTGAGGAAAGCTGAAAGTGGAAACTAAAGGGCTTGTTAAAGGCTTGTTTCCTTAAAAACTCCAGGAGACTCAAGCACAAGCAGACTGTGCTTTGGTCCACACAATACATACGCACCAACTCGGTGTAAGCTGTTTTAGCATAAGGTGACAAGGTATAACAGTGCAGGGGGAGGGAGGAGGGCCTTCTCCCCACTTGTGCACAGGATACCGTGGCACTGTAGAACACTGAGGGCTCCTCCAGGCCAGCAGAAGGCACACCCACCTGTAATGCTACAGCTGGTGGCCATGGTGAATGTTAGGACAGATGTGCTTATGGAGGCAGTAGACAGCCATCTTTTTTCCAGCAGTGCCCCTCGCAGAGGAGTGCCAAAGCAAGAAAACACTGAAAGGGTGGGTAATGTGGTGGCAGGCAGGACTTGTCCTTGAACCCATATGAGAGGATCTTAGGAGATTCCTGAGACTCCCTTAGAGGAGGAGAGTAAAAACTATAGGAAGGAAAAGACCCTGCAAGAGGAAGATAAGGGCAAAAGGCAATAAACATGGGCTATATTTAGGGGATCAAATGGGTAGGACTTGGTGAAATTTGGATGTGGGTGATCAGGGAAATGATAGCGTGCCAGGTGAAGCCAAGGTGTCTGGTTTATGTGGTTCCCCCAATGGAGGCATTTATTGGGATTTATAGCCCATCATTCCAGAAGAAAGTATGTCAGGTATAAAGTGGGACCAAGCTAAGAGAGATGATGGGAACTAGGAGTAGCTAATTCACAGTAAGGGGTTGGAAACCAAAGGCCAAAAATTTGTCTGGGTTGTGGGCAAGGGCTCTGTGTGGGGTAACCCAAACAGCAAGTTAACCTGACTCTCCCATCACTTTCCATTTTTTCTTCTCTATAGGATCCCTCCCTTCAATATTCAGACATGGCCAAACATCTCCCATGTTTAAGACAAAAATTTTCCCTTGACCTCATATCCTTCTTCTGCTACTTCTTTTACCTTTTGATGGCTCAGTGAGTAAAAAAAAAAAAAAAATCTGCCTGCAATGCAGAAAACACAGGTTCAATCCCTGTGTCAGGAAGATCCTCTGGAGGAGGGCATGGCAACCCACTCCAGTATTCTTGCCTGGAAAATCCAATGGACTGAGGAGCCTGGCCGGCTACTCCCCATAGGGTTGGAAAGAGTCAGACACAAATGAGCGACTAAACACAGCATACCAAGGGTTGCCTCAAGCTGCTGCCTCCAATTGCTTATCTCCCTACTCACTTCTGGCCTCTACTCCTATCACTTCCCCAGTATTTCACCACCACTGACCTCTGTGTTGCTAACACCAGTGTGTCCTTTACTGTTGCTGTTGTTCAGTCACTAAGTCATGTCCAACTCTTTTCGACCCCATAGACTGTAGCACACCAGGCTCCTCTGTCCTCCACTATCTCCTGGAGCTTACTCAAATTCATGTCCATTGATGCTATCTAACCATGTCACACATAGCCTTTTTAAGGGGCTTCCCCAATAGATCAGAGGGTAAAGAATCCGCCTGCAATGCAGGAGACACAGGAGATGAGGGTTCAATCCCTGGGTTGGGAAGATCCTCTGGAGAAGGAAATGGCAACCTACTCAAGTGTTCTTGCCTGGAAAGTTTCAAGGACAGAGGAGCCTGGTAGGCTACAGCCCAAAGAGTTGCAAAGAGTCAGACAGGACTGAGCAACTAAACACAGTCTCCTTTTCAGACCTTACATAATTTGACATTGCAGATCTCTTGTATTTTGACTTCTGTGATAGCACTAATTTAGCTGGTATTAAGAGTTTGAGGGAATTTAGTCTGGATTGAAATATGTGACAATACTTTTACTTTGTTCCCTTTGCAAATTTGCCACTGAGCAGCAGACCGAAATTAAGGCCCTCTTGAAACCCATGTCAATGGCCTTCTGTCCCCAGGCTCTTAAATGTCTTGGCCTAAATAGAAGCCATAAATCAATGGCCATTTTCAGTGCCATGCCATTTGTGAACATTCATGGCCATGAGTAAATGCTCACTGTGCACCAGACACTAGTTTAATCACCTAACATGAACTGATGGAATTAAATTTCACTGCAAGATTGCAGGCAAAGGTCGATGGTACCACTATCATCCCCGTTTTATAGCTGGGGTGACTGACACAGCTGCTAAGTATGGAACTGGGATTAAAAACCCAGGTCATCTGACTGCAAAGTTCTCACTCCTAATCATGAGGCTGTAGTGTGAGAGGGGTGTCAGGCTGAGTGTGCAAAAGCCAGGCCCTTCCATCACCAGTTACCCAGCCCAAGGTCCGTGCTGCCCAGAGTCAGTCACATGACATTCCTGCACAGGATTTTTCCAAATGAACTTTTTATTAATTTAAAAATCCAGAAATACAGTGACTACATAAATAAGTACCCTATTTAGGTACATGTCCTGTGAGAAGAGTGAAAGGGTAATACTGTTATGTTATTCTTAGTTGTTTACATGAGTTAACTAGAAAATGGCTACAGCTGCTAAGTGGTACTTATGGGCTTTGCTTGTTCCAAGTGTTTATGGTACAAATAAATACACAAGAAGAACCACATCCATTCCTCTACTAAGTACAGGCGGCTCGGCCTCTTCTCTCTCTCTGCAACACCGAACATTGGAGGGTTTCTATATTGGCCTTGCCCAGCACCCCAGCTTCTGCTTCACACTGCGCCTGGCCAAGGTGTGTCCCGGCCCCTGCGGGCAACAGTCTATCTAGGGAAGCTCCCTGGGTGTTCCCTTCAGGTTGAGCTTTCAGAGAACACCTGGGTTGGAAGGTTTTGGGGCTGAGTCATCAGAAGGGGAATCACCACTGACTCAGGATCCAATGACTTGTTTCCACGCTATGGAAATACTGCCACCTCTGGGTGGGAGACAGCAGCTGTTTAATGTTCAACCCCCCCGCCCCACCACTAATACTCTGGATGTCCTCCTTCCTTCCCCTCCCCTCCTCAAGAACAATGTGTCTAAGAGGCTGGTCCCCTGAAGGCCTGGCCACCAGGCCTCAGTCTCTGTGATGAGAACAGACTCCTTTATGCCAGGTTGCCATAAAGACTGGACCTTTTACATTTTTCCCTATCGGTGTCAAATAACAAAAAAATGTTCATCTTACTTATGGTCACAGAGTAGGAAAAATGGGATTTCTCGGTCCTTAATATTTAAGTATTCACTAGAGTTCATCCAGGCCACCCTGAGGAGATAAATCTAGAAAGCAGGTTTGAGATTCCTGCTGTGGAGAATTTATAGTTTTCCCTCAGAATGGATCACTTGGGCTCTGGTATTAGGCTGCAAAGAGACATTTTTGCAGCAGCGCTCACTGGGATCCATGATTCAGGTTCATGCTTGGTGCATGAGAGAACAGTAGGAAGGCTTAGGATAAGGATTGTTATCAGAATCCCCATTTCCCCCAGTGAGCGATAATTCTCCTAACTGAAGCTTGGGAGGAAGGAGTCCCTTTGCCAAGTAAAAACCAACTCCTGTAATTGGAGAAAAGGAACCGCCCTTTTAAGAAGCTTCTAGAATTTCATTATTTAACTAAAATTTTTGGACTAGAGAACTATGACTTCAGGACAGTAAGTGAGGATTGAGCTGTTAATTGGTGAGTTTTGTTGACATGAAAACACATGGCTGACCTTGCTGACTTCTAGCAACTCTTTCCTTAAATAATTATTTTCTTTTATGTAGACTCAGTTTCTAAAAGTTTTACTCAATTCTAACTTCTTTATGGAGGTTTAGGGAGAAAAGAGAAGTGGTGTCATAAGGTAAAAGTTCTTTTCCACCTCAGAGTGAAGGCAGCCATGAAATGGTGTTTTTATTCTTTCCCAGAATCGGTGCCATCAACAACCACATCATAGACCCAAGTGCAGAGCCTTCTACTCATAACTCCTTATTTATCCTCCTGGGTGCCAACTGCCTCCAAGTTACCTGGGAGTCAGGCAAGGGAAAGAAGGGGAGAGTCTACACTAGCCTTGCCTCAGAATGAAGGCTGTAGTTCAGTATGTGTGTGTGCGCATGCACATGTGTATGTGTACCTGTGTGTGTGTGAATATAGCAAGTTATTTAAACATAAGACATTCTAAATTTTAAAGAGAAGAATCTCATACTAATATTTTCTCTGTACTAAAGAACTCCTACTAAGCAATTCCCTTCTCTTTCTTTCACTGGAATAACTTTCTAGAGGTTTTGTTTACTCTTTAACCTGTAAAGAAATGTGATTCTCCCAGACACTAGAGCAGTGTTGTGGCGTCCTAGCCCTCTTCCTCCCGCAGAGAATTCAAAATTCTTCTAGTCTCTTTGGAGGAGATGTTTAAGGGCTGACATACCACTCCAATAAAGGAGCAAGTTATGCTGTGCATGGCGTGAATAATTGACTGCATTTGAGTGTGGGGTTTTAGGACACTGTTGACTTAAGCAAAGTAAGCCTGCAGTCCAGCTGCAGCTTGAGTTTTCTTGCTTTACTCTATCCAATACTGTCTGTCTTGTCTAACAGTGGCCCTTTTCAGACCTTTCCAGGTACAACACTTTGACCAAATCTTCAAGCTCCGTTCGGCACACACGACTTGAACACATCTGGCTGATCTGGGCTTCTCCTTCAGTGAAGATCTTCCACTGGCCTAAAAGGCAAACACAAAGTGGCCCAGAGATGTGAGAGGGGGGCAGAGCCAATGAGGAGCAGAACTGACACACCCAAGCCTTCCCTGAATGCTCACAGATCCGCCAGGGGAGCTCGAAGACAGGCGTCATGAACTTTCAGCAAAACAGACCTTTCCTGAAACACTTTCCTGGGGACAGATATGGAACATGGGTCACAGGGTCTTCGTTTCAACACACAGCATTTGTCAGAATCCCAAGAGTAAAACCTAAGTGTTATTCTTGGGATTTTTATAGTCTACTTAGTTAGCATTTAGGACTTGCTTCACCATCAGGTCGTTANTGTTTCATAGAAGAAAGAATCATATTTGCATTTCTTCTATTAACCCTCCATAAAGGAATAGGGCAAACATTAAATTATATCTCAATATAAGTTTTTTTATAAGTGCTAAGTTAATGTAGTCCAGATAGTTTAACTTTGAATGATATAAGCTAATCGAAGGCTAGAACATGGAAATTTTGTACATATGGTTGTTTAATATGTCTAGTAGACTGCATTGTCAATTATCAGATGCCCTAAGCAAAGTTTACATCAAAGTCATTTTTTTTCTATTTAAAATAGATGTCATTTTTTCAACATTCAGAAGAAAATAAAAGTATTAGAGAAACAAAAGTAATTGGTAATCTCAACATTTATGTTAATCATGGTTAATTGGTATATAGACTTAGAGTCTTTTTTTTCTATGACCAACTACACACACACACACCACACAACACACACACACACGTGGGCCTCCGTGGTAGCTCAGATGGTAAAGAATCTGCCTGCAATGCCAGAGACCCAGGTTTGATTCCTGGGTTGGGAAGATCCCCTGGAAAAAGAAATAGCAACCCACTCCAGTATTCTTGCCTGGGAAATCCCATGGATAGAAGGAGCCTGGCGGGCTACAGTCTATGGGGTCACAAAAGAGTTGGACGTGACTTAGCAGCTAAATGACAACAACAACACATATATATTATTTTATAAAAATGAAGCACTCAGGCAGGGTATGTGCCCAGTAGTGGGATTACTGGGTCATATGGTAGTTTATTCCTAATGTTTTGAGAAAGAATCTCTATACTGTTCTCCATAGTGGCTGTGCCAGTTTACATTACCACTAACAGTACAGGAGGGCTCCCTTTCCTCCACATCCTCTGCAGCATTCATTGTTTATAGATATTTTTTATGATGGCCATTCTGACTGGAGTGAGATGATACATCACTGTAGTTTTGATTTGCATTTCTCTAATAATGAGCAGTGTAAAGCATTTTTCCATGTGTTTATTGGCTATCTGGGTGTCTTCTTTGGAGAAGTATGTGTTTAAGTCTTCTGCCCATTTTTTGATTGGGTTGTTTGTTTTTCTGATATTGAGGTGCATGAGCCATAATTCAAAAAGACACATGTACCCCAATGTTCATTGCAGCACTATTTACAATGGCCAGGACATGGAATCAACCTAGATGTACATTGACAGATGTACATTCCTAGATGAATGGATAAAGAAGTTGTGGTACATATGTACAATGGAATATTACTCAGACATAAAAAGGAGCAAGCTTGATTCAGTTCTAGTGAGGTGGATGAACCTAGAGCCTGTTACACAAAGTGAAGTAAGTCAGAAATAGAAAAAGAAATATCACATATTAAAACATATGTATAAAATCTACTATATAGTACTGATTAACCTATTTGCGGGCAGGAATAGAGATGCAGACTTACAGAACATACTTGTGGACACAGCAAGGGAAGGAGAGGGTTGAATGCATTGATAAAATACTGTTGAAATATATATATTACCATATATAAAACAAGCTAGCTAGTTAGAAGTTGCTGTATAACATGTGGAGCTCAACCCAGCACTCTGTGAGAACTTAGAGGGTTGTGAGGGAGGCTCAAGAGGAGGGGATGTATGTATATTTATGGGTGATTCACATTGGTGAATGGCAGAAATCAACACAGCATTGTAAAGCAATTATCCTCCTATTAAAATTTTTTTAAATGAAGCACTGATTTATCATGGATTCTCTAAAGTGCACCTGCAGTGGGGATTTAGCCTATGTTGTCTGAAGTGAAAACTGGATATGTGAGATTCTAGTTGTAGGGCACACAAAGTTGATTCTGTTGTGAAAAGTTCAAGAGCACAACTTAAATTCTTGACCAAATAGTAAACCTCCTTTAGCAGAGATTTGTGCAGCTGAGGTGCTGGTAGAAAGAACAATTTGTTTTTCTCAGACAAGAGCTTTGAGTTTTTTGCCCAAAGTCCTATGCCAGATGACAAGTAAGAGATGATTTTTAGCCAGAAAAATTATTCAGATCAGGTTTCACCAGTCTTTCTGTAAAAGTATCTCCCATGGCCTTGAGAATACCATCAAGTCTCAGTTATCCATGTTAATGGGAGATAGAAGGGCACAATGAATTGAAATTTCATGGAAAATCTTCATTTCTCAACTTAGCCAATGATGTCGTCTTGCTCAACTCTCAAACCTCTTCAAAATATGGACCTTTTCTTCTCATTGAGTTTGCCCACCTGCTAGTAGAAAAGCTAGTAGAAAAGGCAGGTAGTGGAAAGCCCAGGCTGTGCATAGGCCACTCAATATATATTAAGTTGAGTTAATTTTGGACAAATGATCCAACAAATAGGAATAAGATAATTAACTACCAGGTAAAGAGAAATAAGCTATATATGCAAAAGTGAAGGACTTGGGTTTTTCTTGGCTTTCCACTTTCACTGGCTTCAATAGCCTGAAAATGAAGTCCTAAAGCCCTGAGGAATTCTGAGTGAGACTTCAGTTCTAGAAACCCAATTTCCAGAGAAATAGGACATGTTTGTTTTTTTTTTTTTTCTGTAGTGACTGCTACATCATGCCCTTCGTCCTGCTTCAAGTTAGATAGATGTCAGAAGAGAAGTACTTATGCTTTTAATTTTTTCCTTGACTATTATAGTAGCCTTTAAAAAAATACTCAAAAAGGAATTTGTTTACTTGATTTGTCCTCTCATATAATGAACAGCAAAGATTCATCTCTCCCTTTCTACTGACTGTATGTATTTATTTTACTATAAATAAATATTATTGTAGTACTTAACATGATGATGTGTCTACAGTAATAGATCTTATAGAAAACTGTTCATGGGAATGTTTTCTTGCCTTTAGACTGGTGATGAAGTTATTGAACTTTTGACCTGGTGCCGGGTGCTAGACAGTAATGGTTGGGGAAAACATTGATGGCATAGGAGCACATCTTTGTTGTTTACTTTTTGTCATCATTTCTGTTAACAGGGGCCCTTAAAGTAGCAGGGATTACCACTTTTAATTAGGGCCACATGAACCCATTTGAAAAATAGCTATGATGATACAGGTTGAGGTCCATCTCAAATGTTCATTGAAATTCCCTTGGGACCAAGTTCTACTCAACAGAAATCATGAGTCAATGGGAAGTCATGGAGTCTCTAGACTTCCCAGGTGGCTCAGTGGTAAAGAATCTGCCAGTGCAGGAGCCACAGGAGACAAGGATTCAATCCCTGGGTTGGGAAGATCCCTTGGAGATGGAATATGGCAACCCACTCCCGTATTCTTGCCTGGGAAATCCCATGGACAAAGGAACTCGGCAGGCTACAGTGCATGGAGTCACAAAGAGTTGGACATGACTGTGAGACTGAGCACTTGAAGTCTCCAGATGGTATCACTCAGGTACTGGCAAGTGATAAGTTTACTTTGCTTGCCTGCATCTCCCTCAAGTTGGTGAGGTTTCACTGTTGCAATAAATGAACTCATTTGTGCTTCTTGTCCAAGATGATATACTGGAACTTGAGGTGTGGTCAATGTTGCTGTGTCACTCATGAAAGTTTTTTTAAAGTTTAGACTTACAAGAATGTGCTGAAATGAACTTTGTCATAGTTTCTGAAAATTGAGCATTGTTCCATCTACTCAAGGAAAAATCAGCTGTAATTCAGCTAAGCGCCCAATCTTGGACAAACATGGTGAAACATGTCTTAAAGATTATAGTTTTTTTTTTTTTTTTTAAAAAAAGATTATGGTGTTTACTTTTGCTATATAGTTGAAATCAGTGTCAGTAATTGCAGAAGTGTTGTTTTATAGCATGAGTGATATTACTGTTTAGCTCCTTTTCTCTGCCTTCAGTTCCTGAATTTGCTCCTTCCAGGAATTTGTGGATTTCTCTTTGGAGCATAATGAGCCAAATCCCATGTTGCTGAGGTAATAGGACCAGAGTACTTGATGAAGACCACTATGTTTACATTTATGGTCAGGTTTTGATGCATAGTTAGGTTTTGAGTAAGATGTTTTCATCCTCAAGATGCATAGTTTGTAAGACACTAGTATGGCGCTAGTGGTAAAGAACCCGCCTGCCAATGCAGGAGACATAAGAGACGTAGGTTCAATCCCTGGGTCAGGGAGATCCCCCGGAGGAGAGCATGGCAACCCACTCCAGTATTCTTGCCTGGAGAATCCCATGGACAGTGGAGCCTGGCGGGATACAGTCCACGGGGTCACACAGAGTCGGACACGACTGAAGCAACTTAGAACTTGACCTAGTATTGTAATGTGAGGTAGATGCCATGTATTGTGAGAAAAATGCTGATGGGTATAAAGAGAATGAAAAAGAACTTTTAGCTGGGTTACTCTTCTCTTCCCAACTCTATTTCATAGCTCTTGGAAGCATAGGCACTATTTCATACTCTCTAATTTGTCCTTGAGATAAATACCAAAAAATGCAAAATGAAGTCTTCCAGTTGTTTCATTTCCTATAGTCATTTGAGTATGAATTGGCTTCACTACAGACAACACCTGATTCCTTAAAAGGTGAGCAAAGCTGTGTTTCCAGGTAGGGTGGGAAGGGTGGTTTGAGAAAAAGTTAGGCAAGAATGTGTGGAAGCCCTTTATTTTTTAAGTTCTAAAAGTGGGTGACATACACTTTACACTCATGTAGCAGGACAGGCAAAATGCTACAGTGGTTTCAGTCCTTGGTTCTGAGGCCAGCCTTCTTAGATTTGAATCCCAGCTCCATACCTTGACTACTCATGTCAACTTAGGCAAATTACCAAACCTCCCTATGCCTCAGATTCCTCCTCTCTAAAATGGGGCTAATAATGGGATCTAGCTTGTAGGGTTGTGGTAAGAATTTATTGAATTCATGGATGTAAAAGCCTTAGCTTATAAGACATGTTCAACAAATTTTGTTGTTATTTTTCTTAATGCTGTTATCATCATGCTCATCTGGCTCAGTGTTCTTCAGGACCTGGTTTCTTGGCCTCTTTTTACCTTTATCTTCTACCTCCTTAGCCTTGAGCCAAATTTGGAGCAGCCAAATTCAGATCAATCAGTTTCACACATTGTCTAACAATACTCTGTCTAGAGGCTGAATTTGGGGCAAACAGAATCTGTTGGCTGAAACAAGTTATTTGGATCATCTGTGGTTGTCATGAATAGTGGTGAGCTCAGATATATTGAAAGGATCCATTTAAGAGTTTCTGTGAAGAAATCTATCTTAAAGATATTTTAGAAAGGTGATAGCAACTTGCTTAACAGCCTGTAGATAAAGAATACCCTCCTTGTGGCATTGGTACATACCGTTCCTTTGGAAATTGACTTGACTGTAAGTTAGAATCTTAGCAATTTGGAAATGAGTTAAAAATATGTAAATGCACATGAATCCCACATTTTGATAGCTTGCCTTATTTTGGTGCTTGCCTAGTCTTTCAGGGGTGGGTCCTTATCTTTTATTATCCCATCTCTTTATCATCCAGAAAGGAATAAATCACCCAACCATGCAGATTACATTGCTAATAATGAAAGTTCATCCAGTTTCATATTTTAAGTAGGTAGAGCTCATGTCAGCCTCTGAGTGAGCTGATTATTTCTGGCAAAATAATCCTGAATCAAATACGTAATACACAGGTTCCATCTTACTTTGCAATGTGAATTTAAATGAACAAAGTAATTTCCAGCTTACCTCCATCCAAGTATTAGCAATTGAAGAACCATACAAGGAAGGCAATTTATGCCAGCCTAATAATACCACCTAAATAGCCTCCTTCATGGATTTGCTTCTAAGCGTATACTCAGATTTTTCTGAAATGTCTAGGGAAGTTGTTTATATGAAATGCAAATAACTTAGGTGTTTTAAAGATTATGAATTTATCAAATTTATTTTAGAGAAACATTCTCTTCTCACCAGTATGTGGAACTTTGCAAAAGTTGCTTCATTTATGTTTATTTTGGGAAATTCATGATTTGTCTCTCTTCAATTAAACATGCAGGGATTGTTAAAAATATTTCCTATTTCATTCTATAACACTGTGGAGCAGAGGTCGAATTTGTGTATTTACCAATAAAATTGTATTCCTGAGACTTGGGTGAAAAGTATACAACTTTTGCCTACAAAGTAATTTTTATTTTTCTGAGTTCTTTTAATCAATAAATGGTCTTGAGCACTTACATTTAGTCCAGAATGAATGTAGCTTAATATAATAATATCAACAATAATAATGGTAATGAAAGGAATAATTAAAAGTTACTGATAAAGAAAAAATATATTGTTTCCATTTTCCCTCACCAAATTTGTGAAGTTTTAAGCAATTAAAATATCCAGTGTTGGACATTTTCACACACTGCGATTGGAAAGTAAATTACAGCAGCTTTTCTGGAAGGCAGCTTGACAATATAGATTGAAAATTTAAAAGCGTTCATTACCTTTGACTCAATTAATCTACCTCTAAGAATTTATATTTAGACAATAACCAGTATTACATACATTAGTGTATATGCAAGGATATTTATTTTTTGTTTATTTTTTGGCCACACCTAGAGGCATATGGGATCTTAGTTCCTCGACCGTGAATCTTCTGCCTCCTGGAGTAGAAGCATGGAGTCTTAACTACTGGACAGCCAGTGAAGCCCCTATATACAGGGATATTTATCAAGGAATATTTTTAAAACAAAGAAAAGGATACAATTTGAACCCTCAAATAAGGGATTGGTTAAGAAATAAGGTTTCATGGCCCAGGATGTGATCTATCCTGGAGAAGGTTCCGTGAGCACTTGAGAAAAATGTGAAATTCATTGTTTTGGGGTGAAATTCATTGTTTTGGGGTGAAATGTCCTATAGATACCATTTAAGTTTAACTGGTCTATTGTATCATTTAAAGTTTGTGTTTCTATTTAATTTTCTGTTTAGTTGATCTATCCATAGGTGTGAGTGGGATATTAAAGTCTCCCACTATTATTGTGTTATTGTTAATTTCCCCTTTCATACTTGTTAGCATTTGTCTTCCATATTGTGGTGCTCCTCTGTTGGGTGCCTATATATTTATAATTGTAATATCTTCATCTTGGATTGATCCTTTGATCATGATGTAGTGTTCTTCTTTGTCTCTTTTCACAGCCTTTGTTTTAAAGTCTATTTCATCAGATATGAGTATTGCTACTCCTGCTTTTTTTGGTCTCTATTTGCATGGAATATCTATTTCCAGCCCTTCACTTTCAGTCGGTATGTGTCCCTTGTTTTGAGCTGGGTCTCTTGCTGTAGACAACATATATAGGGGTCTTGTTTTTGTATCCATTCAGCCAGTCTTTGTCTTTTGGTTGGTCCAGAAGGCTTCACAGCTGAATTCTACCAAAAATTTAGAGCAGAGCTGACACCTATCCTACTCAAACTCTTCCAGAAAATTGCAGAGGAAGGTAAACTTCCAAACTCATTCTATGAGGCCACCATCACCCTAATACCAAACCCTCACAAAGATGCCACAAAAAAGAAGACTACAGGCCAATATCACTCATGAACATAGAGGCAAAAATCCTTAACAAAATTCTAGCAATCAGAATCTAACAACACATTAAAAAGATCATACACCACGACCAAGTGGGCTTTATCCCAGGGATGCAAAGGTTCTTCAATATCTGCAAATCAATCAATGTAATTCACCACATTAACAAATTGAAAAATAAAAGCCATATGATTATCTCAATAGATGCAGAGAAAGCCTTTGACAAAATTCAACATCCATTTATGATAAAAACTCTCCAGAAAACAGGAATAGAATGAACATACCTCAACGTAATAAAAGCTATATATGACAAACCCACAGCAAACATTATCCTCAATGGTGAAAAATTGAAAGCATTTCCCCTAAAGTCAAGAACAAGACAAGGGTGCCCACTCTTACCACGACTATTCAACATAGTTCTGGAAGTTTTGGCCACAGCAATCAGAGCAGAAAAAGAAATAAAGGAATCCAAATTGGAAACGAAGAAGTAAAACTCCCACTGTTTGCAGATGACATGATCCTTTATGTAGAAAACCATAAAGATTCCACCAGAAAATTACTAGAGCTAATCAATGAATATAGTAAAGTGGCAGGATATAAAATCAACACACAGAAATCCCTTGCATTCCTATACACTAATAATGAGAAAGTAGAAAAAGAAATTAAGGAAACAATTCCATTCACCATTGCAAGGAAAAGAATAAAATACTTAGGAATACATCTACCTAAAGAAACTAAACACCTATACATAGAAAATTATAAAACACTGGTGAAAGAAATCAAAGAGGACACTAATAGATGGAGAAATATACCATGTTCATGAATCAGAAGAATCAATATAGTGAAAATGAGTATACTACCCAAAGCAATCTACAGATTCAATGCAATCCCTATCAAGCTACCAACGGTATTTTTCACAGAGCTAGAACAAATAATTCCACAATTTGTATGGAAATACAAAAAACCAGGAATAGCCAAAGCACTCTTGAGAAAGAAGAATGGAACTGGAGGAATCAACCTGCCTGACTTCAGGCTCTACTACAAAGCCACAGTCATCAAGATAGTATGGGACTGGCACAAAGACAGAAATATAGATCAATGGAACAAAATAGAAAGCCCAGAGATAAATCCACACACCTATGGACACCTTATCTTCGACAAAGGAGGCGAGAATATACAATGGATTAAAGACAATCTCTTTAACAAATGGTGCTGGGAAAACTGGTCAACCACTTGTAAAAGAATGAAACTAGAACACTTTCTAACACCATACACAAAAATAAACTCAAAATGGATTAAAGATCTAAGCGTAAGACCAGAAACTATGCAACTCCTAGAGGAGAACATAGGCAAAACACTGTCCAACATAAATCACAGCAGGATCCTCTATGATCCACCTCCCAGAATACTGGAAATAAAAGCAAAAATAAACAAATGGGACCTAATTAAAATTAAAAGCTTCTGCACAACAAAGGAAACTATAAGCAAGATGAAAAGACAGCCTGTGGAATGGGAGAAAATAATAGCAAATGAAGCAACTGACAAGGAACTAATCTCAAAAATATACGAGCAACTCCTGCAGGTCAATTCCAGAAAAATAAATGACCCAATTCAAAAAATGGGCCAAAGAACTAAATAGATTTCTCCAAAGAAGACATACAGATGGCTAACAAATACATGAAAAGATGCTCAACATCACTCATTATCAGAGAAATGCAAATGAAAACCACAATGAGGTACCATTTCACACCAGTCAGAATGGCAGTGATCCAAAAGTCTACAAGCATTAAATGCTGGAGGGCTGTGGAGAAAAGGGAACCCTCTTACACTGTTGGTGGGAATGCAAACTAGTACAGCCACTATGGAGAACAGTGTGGAGATTCCTTTAAAAATTGCATATAGAACTGCCTTATGACCCAGCAATCCCACTCCTGGGCATACACCCCGAGGAAACCAGAATTGAAAGAGACATGTGTACCCCAATGTTCACTGCAACACTGTTTATAATAGCCAGGACATGGAAGCAACCTAGATGTCCATCAGCAGATGAATGGATAAGAAAGCAGTGGTACATATACACAATGGAGTATTACTCAGCCATTAAAAAGAATACATTTGAATCAGTTGTAATGAGGTGGATGAAACTGGAGCCTATTATACAGAGTGAAGAAAGCCAGAAAGAAAAACACCAATACAGTATACTAACGCATACATATGGAATTTAGAAAAATGGTAACAAGAACCCTGTATGTGAGACAGCAAAAGAGATTCACGTTGATGTATGGCAAAACCAGTAGAGTATTATAAAGTAAAGTAAATTTTTTAAAAAAGTTATATAATTAAAAAAAAGAAGAAATTATGTTTCAACTGTGTTAATGAAAAACCGTGTCACTAGGCATGTAGTATAGGGAGAATATTTAATGGCACAAAAATGTACACAATGTGTTAACTTCAGAGGTAGTTTATAAAATGTATATTGTTATATGTTGTTAATTATATAAATAGAAAACATTATACACCTTTATGCACAGAAGAGAGACTAGAAAGAGCTTCTAGTTTCTTGACATGTAAAGAGCTTAGAAGTTGTCACTCCTATTGTCACGAGAACAAAGGCTTAAGGAAATGAAAATCAGCAAGTCCTCTTAAAATCACAGAAAACTGAGGCCACAAGGCAAACTGCCTTGTGGTTTTTACTTTGAAAACTGGAAAAGCAGGTTGCCGGGGTCCAGCCCCGGTGGATCCAGGGTGATTCGAAGGTGGGAGGACAGAGTCGGCGTCTTTGGAAAAATACATATTTAATCACAGATATAGAGAGATTGGAAATGGATAGTGCAGTAGGAAGATTAGTGGAGAAAAAGAGGCTGAATAACTTGGATTACGTGGAATAGCATCCATGCTCCAGATGGGAATTCAGCCCGAATAATGGGGAGCAGAAAAGAAGCAACATGGGGGAATCAGTCTTTCCGGAAACTGATCTGATTTCTTTATTTTTGGGTTTGCTTAAATAACTTTTGTTACACATAGGGATGAATACAGAGTCACGCGGGGGTCAGCAGTCCTGACCTTTATCAAAATCAGGTGCTTCACACAAAGGTACATCATCTTCTGGCCATGAGTGAGACCTGCTGACATTTTATGATCCTTTCTTTCTGATAACCAAAAAACTTATTTCTTCCAAGGGTGTTTTTTCTTAAACCAGGCACCACCCTCCAAATAAAGTTACATTCCTATAGGGTGAGGGTGTAGTGAGTTATAATCAAGAAAGAAATTTATTTAACCCAAGGTTAACATGATTAGTCTTAAAGGTTAATACTTATTTCTTCTATATGTTAGTTATATTCATTATAAGGATACGGAACATGGAGATTTAGCAGCAAACATCAGCCCAACAAATGAAAATCTTTTCACCAATGCTCCCCTTAAGATCTATTTAGTCTTAAGATATGATAAAGTTACATTTTTACATAGCAAGGACGCAGTGATTTATAATAAAGTATAGTGATCTATTACAAAAGAGAAAATCCATTAACTCAAAAAGTCTAGTATCGCTAACATCAAAAACTACTATATTTCCTTTGCTATATTCCAAATACATTGATTAATATATTCCCAGGTGCCTAAGGATATGGAGGCCTGGCGGGAATCATTGACTCAATAAGAAGAAAAAGCCCTATACTAATTTAGACTCTCAAAATACTCCAAAACTCTCTGTGCTGTTTATGGTTGAGAGGTAGTAAACAATCATGTGCCTAGTGGCAGGAGTATGGATAATCCTGTCACACAAGCTAGTCTGTCAGCAGAGAGGTTTGACCTGAAACATCCTTGTCCCACCCAGAGCAGGGAATTAGCAGCAATTATTGACACAACAAATGAAAAACGCTTCACCAATATAATTCCTAACCAACCCATTATACTAATAATTTCTAACTCCCCAAAAGAATTTGCCTTTAGTAAGTCTAAAACATCTCGTGCCTCTCAGGTTGGGAGGCTGTAAACAATCACGTGTGGCCGGATGAACCTATACAGGTGGGCTAGAAGACCTTCAGAGGAGTCCGTAAGCTGAAACACTCTTGTCACGCCCAAGAATTTTTATTGCCTTGGAGCTGCACGTTTATTCCTTCTCCGAGAGAAATGGTTATGGGGGAGAGCCCCCCGTAAAGTCAGAGGTGTAGGTGAGAGCATAAAACAGACTCTGGTTTTGGGGTTAGATGCCCGGGAACAGGGGGTTTCCTGAGGCTTGATCACGCCTTTGCGTATGCCAAGCCTCCTTCCTCATGACCTTTGCCATGGGCGGAGTTCCTCACGCTGGCCCACAGCAGCAGGTGAATACAATCACCACTGCTGGATCCTGGTTGGAGCACTTAACGGGTAATCGACTAATTGCTGGAGAAGGAGCATGTTCTAGCTTGAGAGAGAAAAACTCCTTTTTGTGAGTTTTTACCTCTAGGATCCCCACCAGGTTCTCAGATTTGGTGAAAATTTTATAATTGTTATAGGTAGAGGAGGGGTAAAGTAACCATTTTAAATAAGCCTAGAGTTCTTTATTCTCATTAACTAAGGCCTGGCCTCAGTTCAGTTCAGTTGCTCAGTCATGTCCGACTCTTTGCAACCCCATGAACCGAAGCACGCCAGGCCTCCCTGTCCATTACCAACTCCCAGAGTTTACTCAAGCTCATGTCCATTGAGTCGGTGATGCCATCCAACCATCTCATCCTCTCTCATCCCTGTCTCCTCCTGTCCTCAATCTTTCCCAGCATCAGGGTCTTTTCAAATGAGTCAGCTCTTCACATCAGGTGGCCAAAGGATTGCAGTTTCAGCTTCAACATCAACCCTTCCAATGAACCCCCAGGACTGATCTCCTTTAGGATGGACTGGTTGGATCTCCTTGCAGTCCAAGGTTCAAGTCAAGAGTCTTCTCCAACACCACAGTTCAAAAGCATCAATTCTTCGGCACTCAGCTTTCTTTATAGTCCAACTCTCACATCCATACATGACTACTGGAAAAACCAAGGGAAATGGTTGTATCGTAGACTAACTAATTTGGGTTTTATCAGGGTCTAACCACCCTGGAATGTCTTCACTGGTGGCTCAGTCAGTTTGAGTCTGCCTGCAATGCCAGAGACGTGGATTCAATCCCTGGGTCAGGAAGATCTCCTGGAGAAGGAAATGGCAACCGACTCCAGTATTCTTTCCTGGAGAATTCCACGGACAGAGGAGCCTGGTGGGCTACAGTGGAATGGAACCACCCTGGAAGAAGGAATATATGCCCAACTCTACTAGCTTTCCTGTCTCACCTACACTGGTGGGCAGGAGCAAAGTTAACTACTGCTTTTGAAGGTCACAACTCAGGGACATGGATCACTAAAAACTGAGAGCTAATTATATGATTATAGAACATTTCTCCTTCCCCTACAATTTGCTACACATCAATTGAGATCCTGTATAATAACAGGAGATTGAAAGACCTGCAAGCCTTAGACACTGTTTAAGAAGAAGAATCTAGGGAAACTCGATAACAATGGAGAGGATAAACAAAGACACTAGGCAGATTTTAGCCTCTGACACCATGGCTACAAAAAACAGTAAAACTAGCCTAACTCCTAGATAGATTAACATAAGACCTCACACTAACGCTCCATTTACCTCAGTTACTTTTACTCAGTACATCATGTCTGAGTTTCAACAAAAAATTACTGGGCAGGAAAGGCAAAAAAAAAATCAATTTGAAGAGACAAACCACACATCAGAACCAGGCTCAGATATGGCAGATATTTTGAAATTATCAGACTTGGAATTTAAAATAAATAAGATTAATGTGTTGAGAACTCTAATGAAAAAAGGAGGCAAGATGTAAGCATATATGGGCAATGTAAAGAGAGATGAAAAATAAAAATCAAAAGGAAATGTGAGAAATCAAAAACACTGTAACAAAAATGAAGAATGCTTTTGATGAACTCATCAGCACACTGGACATGATTGAAGAAAGAATAAGTCATCTAAAGATATGGCATGAGGCTTCCCTGGTGGCTCAGTGGTAAAGAATCTGCCTGTTGATCCAGGAGACATAGGTTTAATCCCTGATCTGGGAAAACCCCACAGATTTTTTTCCCAGCATCTGGGAAAATGCTGCAGAGCAAGCAACTAAGCCCATGTGTCACAACTATTGGGCCTCTGTTCAGAGGCTGGAAACCACAGCTACTGAGCCCATATGCCACAGCTACTGAAGCCCACATGCCCTAGGGCCCATGCTCTGCAGCGAGAGAAGCTACAGCAATGAGAAGACCACGTATTGCAACAAAGAGTAGCTCCCTGCTTGTCACAACTAGGAAAAAGCCCAGGCAGCAACGAAGACCTAGCACAGCCATAAATAAATAAATAAATAAATAAATAAATAAATAAATAAATAAATATAATATGCCAAGAGAAATGTCCCAAACTGAAAATGTGATTAAATTCAATAGAATCTTCAAGAACTGTGGGAAAATTACAAAAAGTGTCACATGTATGTAATAGGAATGACAGAAGGAGATGAGAGAAAGGAAAAAGAAATAGAGTGAAATAATAATGGCTGAGAATTTTCCAAAAGCAATGGCAAACACCAAAGCACAAATCCAAGAAGCCCAGAGAACACAAAGCAGGATACATGTGAGAAAATTTATACCTAGGCATATCATATTTAAACTGCAGAAAACCAAAGGCAAAGAGATCTTGAAAGAGGAAAAATACATTACCTATAGAGGAATGAGGATAAGAATTGCATATGATTTCTCTTCAGAAACCATGCAAGCAGTAAGAGAGTGGAATGAAGCACTTAAATTGTTGAAAGAAAAAATCCATCAACCTACAATTCTGTATTCAGCAAAACTATGCTTCAAAAGTGAATGAGAAATATTTTCTCAGACAAACAGAAATTGAAGGAATTTTTCACCAATTGACTTGCCTCACAAGACATGTTAAAATAAATTCTTTAAGAAAAATGAAAATAATGTCAGAAACTCAGATCTATATAAAGAAGGGAAGAGTGTTAAAGAAGGACTAAATGAAGGTAAAGTGAAATCTTTTATTTTTCTTATTAACCTAACAGAATAAAGTTTGTTCAAAATAATAATAGCAGCAACAGTGTACTGAAAAATTATAGTTTATGGAAAAGTGAAATGAATGACAGTGATTTTATAAAGGATGTACCCTACTACAAAGTACTTGCAGTGCCTGTGAAGCAGTATAGTGTTATTTGAAAGTTGACTTATATTAGTATAAATGTGTATTATAAACTATGACTACTACTAATTAAAAAGATGAGTATAATTCATATACTAAGAAAGAGAGAAAATATAATAAGAAGAAATGCTCAAATAAAGCCATAGAAAGCAGAGGAAGAGTGGAATACATACACATAAAAAAATCAAGGAAAATGAATAGAAAATAATTATAGATATTGTCAGTATTAATACAGCTGTATCAATAATCACTTTATCTTTGTTTTGTTTTGTTTTACTTTATTTTACTTTACAATACTGTATTGGTTTTGTCATACATTGACATGAATCCACCACGAGTGTACATGCGTTCCCAAACATGCACCCCCCTCCCACCTCCCTCCCCATAACATCTCTCTGGGTCATCCCCATGCACCAGCCCCAAGCATGCTGTATCTTGCATCAGATATAGACTGGCGATTCAATTCTTACATGATAGTATACATGTTTCAATGCCATTCTCCCAAATCATCCCACCCTCTCCCTCTCCCTCTGAGTCCAAAAGTCCGTTATACACATCTGTGTCTTTTTTGCTGTCTTGCATACAGGGTCGTCATTGCCATCTTCCTAAATTCCATATATATGTGTTAGTATACTGTATTGGTGTTTTTCTTTCTGGCTTACTTCACTCTGTATAATTGGCTCCAGTTTCATCCATCTCATCAGAACCGATTCAAATGAATTCTTTTTAACGGCTGAATAATACTCCATTGTGTATATGTACCACAGCTTTCTTATCCATTCATCTGCTGATGGACATCTAGGTTGTTTCCATGTCCTGACTATTATAAACAGTGCTGCGATGAACATTGGGGTACATGTGTCTCTTTCAATTCTGGTTTCCTCGGTGTGTATGCCCAGCAGTGGGATTGCTGGGTCATAAGTTAGTTCTATTTGCAATTTTTTAAGGAATCTCCACACTGTTCTCCATAGTGGCTGTACTAGTTTGCATTCCCACCAACAGTGTAGGAGGGTTCCCTTTTCTCCACACCCTCTCCAGCATTTATTGCTTGCAGATTTTTGGATCGCAGTCATTCTGACTGGTGTGAAGTGGTACCTCATTGTGGTTTTGATTTGCATTTCTCTGATAATGAGTGATGTTGAGCATCTTTTCATGTATTTGTTAGCCATCCTTATGTCTTCTTTGGAGAAATATCTATTTAGTTCTTTGGCCCATTTTTTGATTGGGTCATTTATTTTTCTGGAATTGAGCTGCAGGAGTTGCTTGTATATTTTTGAGATTAGTTGTTTGTCAGTTGCTTCATTTGCTATTATTTTCTCCCATTCCACAGGCTGTCTTTTAACCTTGCTCATATTTTCCTTTGTTGTGCAGAAGCTTTTAATTTTAATTAGATCCCATTTGTTTATTTTTCCTTTTATTTCCAGAATTCTGGGAGGTGGATCATAGAGGATCCTGCTGTGATTTATGTCTGAGAGTGTTTTGCCTATGTTCTCCTCTAGGAGTTGTATAGTTTCTGGTCTTACATTTAGATCTTTAATCCATTTTGAGTTTATTTTTGTGTGCGGTGTTAGAAAGTGATCTAGTTTCATTCTTTTACAAGTGGTTGACCAGTTTTCACAGCACCACTTGTTAAAGAGATTGTCATTTCTCCATTGTATATTCTTGCCTCCTTTGTCAAAGATAAGGTGTCCATATGTGTGTGGATTTATCTCTGGGCTTTCTATTTGGTTCCATTGATCTATATGTCTGTCTTTGTGCCAGTCCCATACTGTCTTGATGACTGTGGCTTTGTAGTAGAGCCTGAAGTCAGGCAAGTTGATTCTTCCAGTTCCATTCTTCTTTCTCAAGATTGCTTTGGCTATTCGAGATTTTTTGTATTTCCATACAAATCTTGAAATGATTTATTCTAGTTCTGTGAAAAATATGGCTGGTAGCTTGATAGGGATTGCATTGAATTTGTAAATTGCCTTGGGTAGTATACTCAATTTCACTATATTGATTCTTCCGATCCATGAACATGGTATATTTCTCCATCTATTAGTGTCCTCTTTGATTTCTTTCATCAGTGTTTTATAGTTTTCTATATATAGGTCTTTAGTTTCTTTAGGTAGATATATTCCTAAGTATTTTATTCTTTTCCTTGCAATGGTGAATGGAATTGTTTCCTTAATTTCTTTTTCTACTTTCTCATTATTAGTGTATAGGAATGCAAGGGATTTCTGTGTGTTGATTTTATATCCTGCAACTTTACTATATTCATTGATTAGCTCTAGTAATTTTCTGGTGGAGTCTTTAGGGTTTTCTATGTAGAGGATCATGTCATCTGCAAACAGTGAAAGTTTTACTTCTTCTTTTCCAATTTGGATTCCTTTTATTTCTTTTTCTGCTCTGATTGCTGTGGCCAAAACTTCCAGAACTATGTTGAATAGTAGCAGTGAAAGTGGGCACCCTTGTCTTGTTCCTGACTTTAGGGGAAATGCTTTCAATTTTTCACCATTGAGGATAATGTTTGCTGTGGGTTTGTCATATATAGCTTTTATTATGTTGAGGTATGTTCCTTCTATTCCTGCTTTCTGGAGAGTTTTTATCATAAATGGATGTTGAATTTTGTCAAAGGCCTTCTCTGCATCTATTGAGATAATCATATGGTTTTTATTTTTCAATTTGTTAATGTGGTGAATTACATTGATTGATTTGTGGATATTGAAGAATCCTTGTATTCCTGGGATAAAGCCCACTTGGTCATGGTGTATGATCTTTTTAATGTGTTGTTGGATTCTGATTGCTAGAATTTTGTTGAGGATTTTTGCATCTATGTTCATCAGTGATATGGGCCTATAGTTTTCTTTTTTTGTGGCATCTTTGTCAGGTTTTGGTATTAGGGTGATGGTGGCCTCATAGAATGAGTTTGGAAGTTTACCTTCCTCTGCAATTTTCTGGAAGAGTTTGAGTAGGATAGGTGTCAGCTCTTCTCGAAATTTTTGGTAGAATTCAGCTGTGAAGCCGTCTGGACCTGGGCTTTTGTTTGCTGGAAGATTTCTGATTACAGTTTCAATTTCCGTGCTTGTGTTGGATCTGTTAAGATTTTGTATTTCTTCCTGGTTCAGTTTTGGAAAATTGTACTTTTCTAAGAATTTGTCCATTTCTTCCACGTTGTCCATTTTATTGGCATATAACTGCTGATAGTAGTCTCTTATGATCCTTTGTATTTCTGTGTTGTCTGTTGTGATCTCTCCATTTTCATTTCTAATTTTATTGATTTGATTTTTCTCTCTTTGCTTCTTGATGAGTCTGGCTAATGGTTTGTCAATTTTATTTATCCTTTCAAAGAACCAGCTTTTGGCTTTGTTGATTTTTGCTATGGTCTCTTTTGTTTCTTTTGCATTTATTTCTGCCCTAATTTTTAAGATTTCTTTCCTTCTACTAACTCTGGGGTTCTCCAATTCTTCCTTTTCTAGTTGCCTTAGTTGTAGAGTTAGGTTATTTATTTGACTTTTTTCTTGTTTCTTGAGGCATGCCTGTATTGCTATGAACTTTCCTCTTAGCACTGCTTTTATAGTGTCCCACAGGTTTTGGGTTGTTGTATTTTCATTTTCATTAGTTTCTATGCATATTTTGATTTCTTTTTTGATTTCTTCTGTGATTTGTTGGTTATTCAGAAGTGTGTTGTTCAACCTCCATATGCTGGAATTTTTAATAGTTTTTCTCCTGTAATCGAGATCTAATCTTAATGCATTATGGTCAGAAAAGATGCTTGGAATGATTTCGATTTTTTTGAATTTATCAAGTTTAGCTTTATGGCCCAGGATGTGATCTATCCTGGAGAAGGTTCCATGAGCACTTGAAAAAAAGGTGAAATTCATTGTTTTGGGGTGAAATGTCCTATAGATTTCAATTAGGTCTAACTGATCTAATGTATCATTTAAAGTTTGCATTTCTTTGTTAATTTTCTGTTTAGTTGATCTGTCCATAGGTGTGAGTGGGGTATTAAAGTCTCCCACTATTATTGTGTTATTGTTGATTTCCCCTTTCATACTTGTTAGCATTTGTCTTACATATTGCGGTGCTCCTATATTGGGTGCATATATATTTATAATTGTTATATCTTCTTCTTGGATTGTTCCTTTGATCATTATGTAGTGGCCTTCTTTGTCTGTTTTCACAGCCTTTGTTTTAAAGTCTATTTTATTGGATATGAGTATTGCCACTCCTGCTTTCCTTTGGTCTCTATTTGCGTGGTATATCTTTTTCCAGCCCTTCACTTTCAGTCTGTATGTGTCCCTTGTTTTGAGGTGGGTCTCTTGTAAGCAGCATATAGAGGGGTCTTGTTTTTGTATCCATTCAGCCAGTCTTTGTCTTTTGGTTGGGGCATTCAACCCATTTATGTTTAAGGTAATTACTGATAAGTATGATCCCGTTACCATTTACTTTATTTTTTTGGGTTCGGGTTTATACACCCTTTTTGTGTTTCCTGTCTAGAGAATATCCTTTAGAATTTGTTGGAGAGCTGGTTTGGTGGTGCTGAATTCTCTCAGCTTTTGCTTGTCTGTAAAGCTTTTGATTTCTCCTTCGTATTTGAATGAGATCCTTGCTGGGTACAGTAATCTGGGCTGTAGGTTATTTTCTTTCATCACTTTAAGTATGTCTTGCCATTCCCTCCTGGCCTGAAGAGTTTCTATTGAAAGATCAGCTGTTATCCTTATGGGAATCCCCTTGTGTGTTATTTGTTGTTTTTCCCTTGCTGCTTTTAATATTTGTTCTTTGTGTTTGATCTTTGTTAATTTGATTAATATGTGTCTTGGGGTGTTTCGCCTTGGGTTTATCCTATTTGGAACTCTCTGTGTTTCTTGGACTTGAGTGATTATTTCCTTCCCCATTTTAGGGAAGTTTTCAACTATTATCTCCTCAAGGATTTTCTCATGGTCTTTCTTTTTGTCTTCTTCTTCTGGGACTCCTATACTTCGAATGTTGGAGCGTTTTATATTGTCCTGGAGGTCTCTGAGATTGTCCTCATTTCTTTTAATTCGTTTTTCTTGTTTCGCCTCTGATTCATTTATTTCTACCATTCTATCTTCTATTTCACTAATCCTATCTTTTGCCTCCGTTATTCTACTATTTGTTGCCTCCAGAGTGTTTCTGATCTCATTTATTGCATTATTCATTATATATTGACTCTTTTTTATTTCTTCTAGGTCCTTGTTAAACCTTTCTTGCATCTTCTCAATCCTTGTCTCTAGGCTATTTATCTGTGATTCCATTTTGATTTCAAGATTTTGGATCATTTTCACTATCAATATTCGGAATTCTTTCTCAGGTAGATTCCCTACCTCTTCCTCTTTTGTTTGGTTTGGTGGGCAACTCTCCTGTTCCTTTACCTGCTGAGTATTCCTCTGTCTCTTCATCTTGGTTATATTGCTGCGTTTGGGGTGGCCTTTTTATATTCTGGTAATTTGTGGAGATCTCTTTATTATGGAGCTTCCTCACTGTGGGTGGGGTTCTATCAGTGGCTTGTCAAGGTTTCCTGGTTAGGGAGGCTTGTGTTGGAGTTCTGGTGGGTGGAGCTGGGTTTCTTCTCTCTGGAGTGCAATGGAGTGACCAGTAATGTGTTATGAGACATCAAAGGTTTTGGAATAACTTTGAGCTGCCTGTATATTGAAGCTCAGGGGAGTGTTCCTGTGTTGCTGGAGAATTTGCGTGGTATGTCTTGTTTTGGAACTTGTTGGCCCTTGGGTGGAGCTTGGTTTCAGTGTAGGTATGAAGGCATTTGATGAGCTCCTATTGCTTAATGTTCCCTGAATTGAAGAGTTCTCTAATGTTTTCAGGCTTTGGACTTAAGCTTCCTGCTTCTGGTTTTCAGTTTTATTTTTACAGTAGCCTCTAGACTTCTCCATCTGTACAGC
The DNA here is from genome assembly GCF_001704415.2 of Capra hircus. Classification (NCBI taxonomy): domain Eukaryota; kingdom Metazoa; phylum Chordata; class Mammalia; order Artiodactyla; family Bovidae; genus Capra; species Capra hircus. The sequence goes on along the minus strand of NW_017189517.1, from coordinate 33,507,359 downwards.
ACCGATGATAAAACATCTAGGTTAAAGATGAAAAGTTTCTCCACATTGAGGGACACTCAGAGAGGTTCACTGAGTTACAAGGAGAAGAGAAGATGGAGAGGGTAGTTAGAGGTGACTGGAATGAGATGCGGTGAGATCAAAAGAGGAGAGAGCAAGCTAGCCAGTAGTCACTTCCTGATGTGCACTCTATAGTCTGGACCGCTCACGGGTATTTACGGAGTTATACGGGGAAGAGGAGAGGGAGGAAGTAGATAGAGGTGGCCAGGAGGATAAGAGAGAGGAATGAGAAGGAGAGAGACAAATCCTGCCAGTAACCAGTTCCTTAGGTGTTCTCCACCGTCTGGAACACACAGAGATTCACAGATTTGGATAGAGAAGAGATGGGGGAGAAAAGAGACAGAGGCCACCTGGTGGAGAAAAAGAAGAGTCCAAAGGAGGAGAGAGTGGTCAAGCCAGTAATCTCGCTCTCAGGTAAACTTGGGTAGTGAAGTTTGGGTTTTTAAATGTACAAAATTGACAACCAAAACCTAAGAGCAAAGATTAAAAATCTAGAGTAGAGGTTGGATTTTCAAAAATACAATATTAAAGAAAAGAAGCAGAAGGAAAAAGGAAGAAAGAAAAAGAAAAAAAAAAGAGAGAAAGAAAAAAAAAAAACAAGAATTATTAAAAAAAAAAAACCACCAACAACCACCCAAAGACTATATATGATGTTTGCCTTAAAAAAAAAAAGTCTTTTTTTTATATAGTAATAGTAGGTTATAAAAATAAAAATTAGAGGAGAAATAGAAGACTTAACAATTAAAAAAAAAGTTAGAGAAAAAAAAAGAAAAAAAAAGGAATGATTTTTAAAATAGTAAAAATATACCTGGCCCTTTTCTGATGTTGTGGGCCGTGTGGGATCACTTCCAAGGCGGTTCCCTCTGTTTAACTTCTTCTGTTTGCTGGTTTTTTAGGCTCACTAGTTCAGAGGCACTGTGGGGAGGGGGGATGCTGCAAACAAATGGCACTGTCGTGTGCACACAGCATCTCAACCCCGCTTGACCAGTCCCTTCTCACAGCGCACAAACCGCTCCGGCTCTACGATGCTCAGCCGGGAACCGTCTAAGGCCAGTCCTACGCTGCGTGCACTTCCCCGGTCTAACCCGCTCAGGTTCAGCGCTCAGGTAGCCCTCAGACGCACAGATTCAGTTGGGACTGCGTTTTGTGCCCTTCCCAGGTCCCAGTAGCTCAGGAGTTTGGCGAGTGTGATCACTGCAACTTGTCGCCTTTTCTGCCTCTGCTGCTCAGTTTTCTGGGTGGACCGCTGGCGCCCCTTGTGAGGCAGATGGTGACTGTCCAGCACCCCCAGAAGTCTTAGCAAAGAAGCCTGCTTACAGTTAGGTAAGTAAAGTTTCTCCGGGTCTGCAATTGCCCCTTTCCAGTCCTTACGGCTCTGGCTGCCTGTCCCCGGTGGGGGATGGTCTGCAGCCGGCTTTTTCCGTTCCGTCCTTTGTTCTGTGCTCGGTCCTGGCGGTGTCTTATGTTTCAGCTTTTCGTGCGGTAGCTATCCCACAGTCTGGTTTCCTAGCCCAAGTTAGATCCTTCTGGTTGCGCGTGGGGTGTTCCTGCCCGATTCTTACAAAGCACTGCAGCCCGCGCCTCCCACGTGTCCCTTCCCTGCCTCCACTAGCTTGCGGCGGATGCAGGCGTCTCTGCTGCTTTTCCGCTGGGGGAGTTACTGTTGGGCTTGTAATCTGTTGGTTTTAATTATTTATTTACTTTTCCCTTCCTGTTATGTTGCCCTCTGTGTTTCCAAGGCTCACCACAGACTCGGCAGGGAGAGTGTTTCCTGGTGTTTGGAAACCTCTCTTCTTAAAAGTCCCTTCTCTGAATGGGCTTCCCTTCCCAGGACGGAGCTCCCTCCCCACCTCCTTTGTCTCCTTTTTCGTCTTTTATATTTTTTCCTACCTGTTTTTGAAGACAATGGTCTGCTTTTCTGGTTGCCTGATGTCCTCTGCCAGCCTACAGAAGTTGTTTTGTGGAGTTTGCTCAGCGTTGAAATGTTCTTTTGAGGAATTTGTGAGGGAGAAAGTGGTCTTCCCGTCCTATTCCTCCACCATCTTTACAGTTCCCCCAATAATCACTTTAAATGTGAATGGTCTATATACACCAATTAAAAGACAGACTATCCAAGTGAATTTTATATATATATATATATATATATATATATATATATATATATAAAGACCCAACTATATGTTATCTACACACTTGAAATGTAAAGATACATATAGATTAAAAGTAAAAGGATACTAAAAAATATCCTCCAATTAAAAATAAACAAATTTTTAAAAGTAAAGGGATGGAGAAAAATATAACATGCTAACACACTAATCAGATGAAAGTGGGAGTAAGTATTTTAGTTTTAGACAAAGCAGACGTCAGAGCAAGGAAAATTATATGTATACCTAAGAGAGCATCAAAATACATGATGTAAAAATGGATAGTTCTGCAAGAAGATACAGGCAAGTCCACTATTTTAATTAGAGTTTCAGTTCAGTTCAGTTCAGTTCAGTCGCTCAGTTGTGTCCGACTCTTTGCGACCCCATGAATCGCAGCACACCAGGCCTCCCTGTCCATCACCAACTCCCGGAGTTCACTCAGACTCACGTCCATCGAGTGGGTGATGCCATCCAGCCATCTCATCCTCTGTCGTCCCCTTCTCCTCCTGCCCCTGATCCCTCCCAGCATCAGAGTCTTTTCCAATGAGTCAACTCTTCGCATGAGGTGGCCAAAGTACTGGAGTTTCAGCTTCAGCATCATTCCCTCCAAAGAAATCCCAGGGCTGATCTCCTTCAGAATGGACTGGTTGGATCTCCTTGCAGTCCAAGGGAGTCTATTCTCAAGAGTCCTCTCCAGCACCACAGTTCAAATGCATCAATTCTTCGGTGCTCAGCTTTCTTCACAGTCCAACTCTCACATCCATACATGACCACTGGAAAAACCATAGCCTTGACTAGACGGACCTTAGTGGGCAAAGTAATGTCTCTGCTTTTCAATATGCTGTCCAGGTTGGTCATAACTTTTCTTCCAAGTTTAAAACCCCTCTATTAGTAATCAACAGATCCAGCAGGCAGAAAGTTAATAATGGTATAGTTGAGCTGAACCGCACCATCAGTCAATGGGATCTAATTGTCATCTGCAGAGTATTTCATCCAACAACAGAAGAATACACATTCTTCTCCAGCTCAATGGAACATTCACCAAGATGGACCACATTCATGGGTCATAAAACAGATCTTAACGAAACTTATAAGAATATAAATTATATCAGTATGCTCTCAGAACATAGTAGAATTAGACCAAAATAACAATAGCAGAAAGATACCTGTAAAAATATGAAAATATTTAGAGATTTAATAATATACTTCCAAATAGCACATAAGCCAAAGAAGTCTCAAGTGAAGTTTAAACACATTTGGATTATGTGAAAATAAAAATATAATTTATAAAAATTTTAAGCAGTGCTTATAGGGAAATTTATAGCATAGAATTAATGTATTAGAAAAAAAGACCTGATATCAATAGTCTCAGCTTCCACCTTAGGAAACTAGAAAAAAAAAAGAGCAAATCAAAACCAAAGTAAGCAGAAGAAAAGAAATTTTAAAGAATTAAAGTAGAAATCAATGAAAGTTATACCAGGAAAACAAAAGAGAAAAAACCAATGAAACCAAAGTCTGGTGCTTTGAAAAGATCAATAAAATAGATAAACCTCTAGTCAGATTAACTAAAAAAGAAAGCACAAATTACTAATTTCAGAAATGAAAAAAAGGCCATCACTACCACCAGAACCTGAAGATTAGCAAAAATTATCTTCCATAGCTAAAGATATAAAGGAACCACAATAAGATGGGTAAGAAAAATTGGGACACAGTATTGTCAAGACCCATATCCCTGGGTAGCTGACTCACAAACAAGAGAATAATAAAAATTGCAGAGGTTCTCTCCAAGGAGTGAAGGGTCCAAGCCCCACAGTCGGCACCCCAGCCTGGGGGTTCTATCCCAGCAGGACAAGTGCCCAGAACATCCAGCTTTGAAGGTCAGCAGAGCTTGCATACAGGAGAGACTGAGGGCCATAGAAAACAGAGACTCTGCTCTTTAACAGTTTGCACAAGACCTCACATGTTCAAGTCCCAGTGCAGAGGCAGTAATTTGAAAGGAGCCCTGGTCACATTCACTTGCTGATCTTAGAGAATGACCTGGAGAGGCAGAAAGGAACTGGGACTCTCCCCAGGGACACAGATACTGATAGCAGCCACTTTGGGGGGCTTGTTTACCATAAGGACACTGGCAAGTGCCATTTTGTGTCCTCCTTCTAGCCTATTAGTGCCAGGGTCTTATCTGCCCACCAGCGGGCTGGCATCAGTCCTAGACCACCATCCTGCCCCATAGCCAGGGATCCCAGGACATAGCCCTGCCCAACATCAGGCTGGGACATGAACCAGGCCCCCCTGGCTCCCCAAATCAGCCAACTTGGGACCTGACCCCACCCACTAGTAGGTCAGCACCAGCTTCTGGATGCCCCCTGACCACAACGGCCAGCCAAACCAGGACCCAACCTGCCCACCAGCCAGCTGGCACCAGCCCTGGGACATTTCAAACCATGCAACCAGTCAAGCTGTGACCCAGGCCACCAGCAGGCAGCAGCCAACCAGACTGGGGGCCAATCCTACCCACAAGTGTGCCCACAGTCATCAGCTCTGCCACAAGAGAAGGTCCCATGTAGCCTACAAAGGGGACAGTCCTAGAGAATATACCTCTGGTGACCAGAGAGGGGTTTGCCGCTGGGCCCTATTGAATGTCTCCTGCATAAGCCCACTTCTCCAAGAACAGGAAGTGTAACCAACCTACCTCATCCTTGGAAATAAATAAAAAATTTAGGCAAAATGAGGAGATAGAGAAATATGTTCCAAAGTCAGGAACAAGACAAAACCTCAGGAGAAGAACAAAATGAAGTGGAGCTAGGCAATCTGGCCTGACAAAGACTCATTGGTAATGATCAATAAAAATGCTCAACAAACTCAGGAGAAGAATTGAAGAACACAGTGAAGTTTAACAGCTAGAAAATATAAAGAAGAACCAAACAAGGCCTGAAAAATACAATAACTGAAATGGAAAGTACATTGGAAGGAATCAACAGTAGACTAGATGATACAGTGGAATGAATCAGCACACTGTAAGAGAAAGTAGTGGAAATCACCCAAGTTGAACAGAAAAAAATGAATTAAGCAAATGAGGATAGTTGAAGAGCTCTCTAGAATTACACCAGGCATACCAGCATTGGGATTATAGGGGTACCAGAAGGAACAGACAAAGGGGCAGAGAACATATTTGAAGAAATAGTGGCTGAAAACTTCCCTAACCTAGAGAAGGAAACAGATATTGAGGCATAGGAAGCACAGAGAGTCCCAAACAAGATGGACCCCAAAGAGGTCCCCACCTAGACACATTGTAATTAAATTGGCAAAAAATGAATGATAAAGAGAGTCTCAAAAGCGACAAGAGAAAAGCAAGTGCAAGGAAATTCCCATAAGGAATTCAGCTGACTTTTAAGGAAAATTTTGCAGGCCACAAAGAGTGGTATGATATATTCCAAGTAATGAAAGGAAAAAACCTAAAACCAAGAATACTCTACATGGCAAGGCTATCATTCAGATCTGTAAAAGAAAGTTGTGTCCGACTCTTTGAGACCCCATGGACTGTAGCCTGCCAGGCTTCTCTGTCCATGGGATTTCTCAGGCAAGAATACTGGAGTGGACTGCTGTTTCCTTCTCCAGAGGATCTTCCTGATCCAGGGATACATGGGTCTCCCACATTGCAGACAGGCTCTTTACAGGCTGAGCCACCAGGAAATCCATTCAGATCTGAAGGAGAGATAAAAAGTTTTACAGACAAACAAAAGCTAAAAGAGTTCAATACCACTAAACCAGCTTTATAAGAAATGTTAAAGGGACTTCCCTAAGCAGAAAAGACCACAACTATAAATATAAAAATTATAAAGGGAAAAATTTAATTGGTAAAGGCACATGTTCAGTAAAGATAGCGGAATAACAATTTATAAAGTTAGTTAGTTAGTTCAGTCGCTCAGTCGTGTCCGACTCTTTGCGACCTTATAAAGCTAGTAGAAAGGCTGAAAAAGAAAGTAGTAAAATCACCTATATCCACAATAAATAGTTAAAGGGATACACAAAACAATTATATGTAAAATGCGATGTCACAAAACATTAAAGATGGGAGGGAGTGAAAATGCAGGGTTGTTAGAATTCATCCAAACTTAAGCGATCATCAACTTAAAACAATTATATATATATGTGTGTGTGTGTGTGTGTGTGTGTGTGTGTGTGTGTGTGTGTATGAAATCACAAACCAAAAATCTGTAGTAGGTACACACACAAAAGAGAAAGACATCCAAACATAACACTAAAAATAGGCATCAAATCAAACTGAGGAGATCAAAAGAAGAAAACAATGACCAAAAATGGCAATAAGTACATACCTGTCAACAATTACTTTAAATGTAAGTGGACTGTATGCTCTCATCAAAAGACAGAGTGGCTGAGTGGATATAAAACACAAGACCATATGTATGCTGTATATATTAATATATGGCACTTACTTCAGATCTAAAGATGCACACGGATCTGAATAAACATTTTTCCAAAGAAGACACACAGAAGGCCAGCAGCACATAAAGAAAAGATCAACATCGCTAATTATTATGAAGATGAAAATGAAAACCACAATGGGATATCACCTCACATCTGTCACATGGCTATCAGCAAAAAGACAAGAAATAATAAAAGTTGGAGAGAATGTGGAGAAAAAGGAATCCTTATGTGCTGTTGGTGAGAATATAAACTGATGTGCCCCCAATGGAAAACAGTGTGGAGATTCCTCAAAGCCCGGAGTTCACTCAGACTCACGTCCATCGAGTGGGTGATGCCTCCAGCCATCTCATCCTCTGTCGTCCCCTTCTCCTCCTGCCCCTGATCCCTCCCAGCATCAGAGTCTTTTCCAATGAGTCAACTCTTCGCATGAGGTGGCCAAAGTACTGGAGTTTCAGCTTCAGCATCATTCCCTCCAAAGAAATCCCAGGGGCTGATCTCCTTCAGAATGGACTGGTTGGATCTCCTTGCAGTCCAAGGGAGTCTATTCTCAAGAGTCCTCTCCAGCACCACAGTTCAAATGCATCAATTCTTCGGTGCTCAGCTTTCTTCACAGTCCAACTCTCACATCCATACATGACCACTGGAAAAACCATAGCCTTGACTAGACGGACCTTAGTGGGCAAAGTAATGTCTCTGCTTTTCAATATGCTGTCCAGGTTGGTCATAACTTTTCTTCCAAGTTTAAAACCCCTCTATTAGTAATCAACAGATCCAGCAGGCAGAAAGTTAATAATGGTATAGTTGAGCTGAACTGCACCATCAGTCAATGGGATCTAATTGTCATCTGCAGAGTATTTCATCCAACAACAGAAGAATACACATTCTTCTCCAGCTCAATGGAACATTCACCAAGATGGACCACATTCATGGGTCATAAAACAGATCTTAACGAAACTTATAAGAATATAAATTATATCAGTATGCTCTCAGAACATAGTAGAATTAGACCAAAATAACAATAGCAGAAAGATACCTGTAAAAATATGAAAATATTTAGAGATTTAATAATATACTTCCAAATAGCACATAAGCCAAAGAAGTCTCAAGTGAAGTTTAAACACATTTGGATTATGTGAAAAATAAAAAATATAATTTATAAAAATTTTAAGCAGTGCTTATAGGGAAATTTATAGCATAGAATTAATGTATTAGAAAAAAAGACCTGATATCAATAGTCTCAGCTTCCACCTTAGGAAACTAGAAAAAAAAAAGAGCAAATCAAAACCAAAGTAAGCAGAAGAAAAGAAATTTTAAAGAATTAAAGTAGAAATCAATGAAAGTTATACCAGGAAAACAAAAGAGAAAAACCAATGAAACCAAAGTCTGGTGCTTTGAAAAGATCAATAAAATAGATAAACCTCTAGTCAGATTAACTAAAAAGAAAGCACAAATTACTAATTTCAGAAATGAAAAAAGGCCATCACTATCACCAGAACCTGAAGATTAGCAAAAATTATCTTCCATAGCTAAAGATATAAAGGAACCACAATAAGATGGGTAAGAAAAATTGGGACACAGTATTGTCAAGACCCATATCCCTGGGTAGCTGACTCACAAACAAGAGAATAATAAAAATTGCAGAGGTTCTCTCCAAGGAGTGAAGGGTCCAAGCCCCACAGTCGGCACCCCAGCCTGGGGGTTCTATCCCAGCAGGACAAGTGCCCAGAACATCCAGCTTTGAAGGTCAGCAGAGCTTGCATACAGGAGAGACTGAGGGCCATAGAAAACAGAGACTCTGCTCTTTAACAGTTTGCACAAGACCTCACATGTTCAAGTCCCAGTGCAGAGGCAGTAATTTGAAAGGAGCCCTGGTCAGATTCACTTGCTGATCTTAGAGAATGACCTGGAGAGGCAGAAAGGAACTGGGACTCTCCCCAGGGACACAGATACTGATAGCAGCCACTTTGGGGGGCTTGTTTACCATAAGGACACTGGCAAGTGCCATTTTTGTGTCCTCCTTCTAGCCTATTAGTGCCAGGGTCTTATCTGCCCACCAGCGGGCTGGCATCAGTCCTAGACCACCATCCTGCCCCATAGCCAGGGATCCCAGGACATAGCCCTGCCCAACATCAGGCTGGGACATGACCCAGGCCCCCCTGGCTCCCCAAATCAGCCAACTTGGGACCTGACCCCACCCACTAGTAGGTCAGCACCAGCTTCTGGATGCCCCCTGACACAACGGCCAGCCAAACCAGGACCCAACCTGCCCACCAGCCAGCTGGCACCAGCCCTGGGACATTTCAAACCATGCAACCAGTCAAGCTGTGACCCAGGCCACCAGCAGGCAGCAGCCAACCAGACTGGGGGCCAATCCTACCCACAAGTGTGCCCACAGTCGTTAGCTCTGCCACAAGAGAAGGTCCCATGTAGCCTACAAAGGGGACAGTCCTAGAGAATATACCTCTGGTGACCAGAGAGGGGTTTGCCGCTGGGCCCTATTGAATGTCTCCTGCATAAGCCCACTTCTCCAAGAACAGGAAGTGTAACCAACCTACCTCATCCTTGGAAATAAATAAAAAATTTAGGCAAAATGAGGAGATAGAGAAATATGTTCCAAAGTCAGGAACAAGACAAAACCTCAGGAGAAGAACAAAATGAAGTGGAGCTAGGCAATCTGCCTGACAAAGACTCATTGGTAATGATCATAAAAATGCTCAACAAACTCAGGAGAAGAATTGAAGAACACAGTGAAGTTTAACAGCTAGAAATATAAAGAAGAACCAAACAAGGCCTGAAAAATACAATAACTGAAATGGAAAGTACATTGGAAGGAATCAACAGTAGACTAGATGATACAGTGGAATGAATCAGCACACTGTAAGAGAAAGTAGTGGAAATCACCCAAGTTGAACAGAAAAATGAATTAAGCAAATGAGGATAGTTGAAGAGCTCTCTAGAATTACACCAGGCATACCAGCATTGGGATTATAGGGGTACCAGAAGGAACAGACAAAGGGGCAGAGAACATATTTGAAGAAATAGTGGCTGAAACTTCCTAACCTAGAGAAGGAAACAGATATTGAGGCATAGGAAGCACAGAGAGTCCAAACAAGATGGACCCCAAAGAGGTCCCCACCTAGACACATTGTAATTAAATTGGCAAAAATGAATGATAAAGAGAGTCTCAAAAGCGACAAGAGAAAAGCAAGTGCAAGGAATTCCCATAAGGAATTCAGCTGACTTTTAAGGAAAATTTTGCAGGCCACAAAGAGTGGTATGATATATTCAAGTAATGAAAGGAAAAAACCTAAAACCAAGAATACTCTACATGGCAAGGCTATCATTCAGATCTGTAAAAGAAAGTTGTGTCCGACTCTTTGAGACCCCATGGACTGTAGCCTGCCAGGCTTCTCTGTCCATGGGATTTCTCAGGCAAGAATACTGGAGTGGACTGCTGTTTCCTTCTCCAGAGGATCTTCCTGATCCAGGGATACATGGGTCTCCCACATTGCAGACAGGCTCTTTACAGGCTGAGCCACCAGGAAATCCATTCAGATCTGAAGGAGAGATAAAAAGTTTTACAGACAAACAAAAGCTAAAAGAGTTCAATACCACTAAACCAGCTTTATAAGAAATGTTAAAGGGACTTCCCTAAGCAGAAAAGACCACAACTATAAATATAAAAATTATAAAGGGAAAAATTTAATTGGTAAAGGCACATGTTCAGTAAAGATAGCGGAATAACAATTTATAAAGTTAGTTAGTTAGTTCAGTCGCTCAGTCGTGTCCGACTCTTTGCGACCTTATAAAGCTAGTAGAAAGGCTGAAAAAGAAAGTAGTAAAATCACCTATATCCACAATAAATAGTTAAAGGGATACACAAAACAATTATATGTAAAATGCGATGTCACAAACATTAAAGATGGGAGGGAGTGAAAATGCAGGGTTGTTAGAATTCATCCAAACTTAAGCGATCATCAACTTAAAACAATTATATATATATATATGTGTGTGTGTGTGTGTGTGTGTGTGTGTGTGTGTGTGTGTGTGTATGAAATCACAAACAAAAAATCTGTAGTAGGTACACACACAAAAAGAGAAAGACATCCAAACATAACACTAAAAATAGGCATCAAATCACAACTGAGGAGATCAAAAGAAAGAAAACAATGACCAAAATGGCAATAAGTACATACCTGTCAACAATTACTTTAAATGTAAGTGGACTGTATGCTCTCATCAAAAGACAGAGTGGCTGAGTGGATATAAAACACAAGACCCATATGTATGCCTGTATATATTAATATATGGCACTTACTTCAGATCTAAAGATGCACACGGATCTGAATAAACATTTTTCCAAAGAAGACACACAGAAGGCCAGCAGGCACATAAAGAAAAGATCAACATCGCTAATTATTATGAAGATGAAAATGAAAACCACAATGGGATATCACCTCACATCTGTCACATGGCTATCAGCAAAAAGACAAGAAAATAATAAAAGTTGGAGAGAATGTGGAGAAAAAGGAATCCTTATGTGCTGTTGGTGAGAATATAAAACTGATGTGCCCCCAATGGAAAACAGTGTGGAGATTCCTCAAATAATTAAAATAGAACTAACATACAATCTGGCAATTCCACCTCTGGATATTTTTCCAAAGAAAACATAAACAGTAATTTGAAAAGAAACATGCACCCTTATGTTCATTGCATCATTCACAGCAGCCAAGATATGGCAGAAATTTGTGGCCAATGAGAAATAAATGGATAAATATGTACATGTATACAATGGAATTTTACTCAGCCATAAAAAGAATGAAATCTTGCCACTTGCAACAATATAGGTGGACCTATAGGGTATTATGCTAAGTGAAATAAGTCAGACAGAGAAAGAAAAATACTGTTTGATTTCAGTTACCTGTGGAATCTAATAAAACGAATGAAAATAACAAAAGCAGAAAATTCCCTCGTGGTCCACTGGTTAGGACTCTGCACTTTCACTGCCGAGGGCTGGGGTTCAGTCCCTGGTTGGGAAACTAAGATCCCGCAAGCTGAGAGGCATGGCCAAAATAAATAAATTAATTAAAACAACTTGTTTTTTAAAAAAATTAAAAAATAACAGAAACAGAAATGCTGTCAGAGATACAAAGAACACAATGGTGGTTGCCAGAGGAGAAGGGGTTGGGGGTGGGGGTGGGGTGAGTCAAATTGGTGAGCATGATTAAGAGATACAAATTTCCAGTTCTAAAATAAGTCATAGGGATGTGCAGCATAAGGAGTATAGTCAATAATGCTGTAATAACTTTGTATGGTGACAGATGGTAACTAGACTTACTGTGGTGATCATTTTGCAATGTATGAAAAATATCCAATCACTATGATGTACACTTGAAACTAACATAATATTGTTAACCCAATTATACTTGGACAAAACAATTTGGACCTTGTGATCTCTCCCTGTGCACTCTAGGACACACACACGTTTTTAAGTAGGCAAGCTATCAAAATTTCTCTTTGGATTTCCCATGTCTCCATTCAGTTATTCTGGCACTGTCTCTTCCTGCCCCCAGGCAGCTAGTGCACTTTTAATCCTAGCAGCTAACATTTTAGAGAGTTTATGCTATCTGGCACAATGCTGCCGCCTGCTCCCATGTAGGCGCCTCTTCGTGACAGTGCCCCTATGCTCTGTTTTCACCTCTGCAACACCTTCTGTCTTAGGGCCTGATTCCAAATGGCTATTCTCTTAGCTTCCAGTTAACTGAAAAATAGAATTTTGCTAAGGTACTTATGGTTCAATTTCATTATTTTTAAAATTAATTTATTTTTAATTGAAGAATAATTGCTTTACAGAATTTTGTTGTTTTCTTTCAAACCTCAACATGAATCAGCCACAGGTATATATATATCCCTCCCCTTTGAACCTCCCACCCAACTCTCTCCCCATCCCACCCCTCTAGGTTGATCCAGAGCCCCTGTTTGACTTTCCTGAGCCATACAGCCAATTCCCGTTGGCTATCTATTTTACAGATGGTAATGTAAGTTTCCATGTTACTGTTTCCATACATCTCACCCTCTCCTCCCCTCTCCCCATGTCCATAAGTCTATTTTGTATGTCTGTTTCTCCATTGCTACCCTGTAAATGAATTCTTCAGTACCATTTTACTAGATTCCATATATGTGCATTAGAATCCGATATTTATCTTTCTCTTATTGAGCACATGCTCCATGAGAATACAGCCTTGCTGATAGCAGCCTGGGCAGGAACCACCTATCAGGGCACTTCCTTCCTCTGATGACAGAGCAACCCGTTTCACCCTTCACTGGTTGTGTACTAGTCTTTTTATCTTGCATGCCATGCATGGTAAGTCGCTTCAGTAGCATCTGACTCTTAGCGACCCTGTGGACTGTGGCCTACCAGGCTCCTCTGTCCATGGAATTTTTCAGGCAAGAATACTGGAGTGGGTTGCCGTACCCTCCTCCAGGGGATCTTCCCAACCCAGGGATCAAACCTGCGTCTCCTTCAACTCCTTCATTGCAGGCAAATTCTTTACCACTGAGCCACTATGGAAGCCCTCTCTTTATCTTACTCTCTCCACAACCCCCTACCTTTAGATCTCCCAACAATTCTGCCCTTGATAGACACCCCACAGCCTCTGCCTTAGCTCAGACTCTCATGACCTCATGTCTGAGCTATCCTAATAACAGTTAACTTTTATCAACCGCATGTGGTGGTGGTTTAGTGGCTAAGCCGTGTCCAGCTCTTTGCGACCCCATGGGCTGTAGCCCACCAGGCTCCTCTGTCCATGGGATTTTCCAAGCAAGAACATTGGAGTGGGTTCCATTTCCTTCTCCAATCAACTGCTTACTAAGTGCCAAACAGTGTTCTAAGAGCTTGACACAATTTAATCTTCACATAACCCTTTGAGATGAGTACTAATATTGTCCTCATTTTATAGATAAGAGACCTGAAGCACAGTAGAGTCACATGGCTAACAAGTAGCAGAGCTGGGACACAAACTCATGGAACCTTGGCCTCACAGTTCATACCATAAGACTTCTTTAGCTAGAAGGAGAACATAATAACAGTGTCTGTGGCAATCTCTTTGCTGAACAGCTTCTGTCTCCATTTTTGTTGTTGTTATTTGGAAGATAAAGTCATCATAGCCCTGAGAATCGAGTAGTCTGTGAAGCAAGGTAGTCAGAGAAGCTTTCTTGAAGTAGCTTTTCCTTGAAGGGTGAATGTAATGAAGGAAGAGAGAACAGCAATGCATATTTCAGGAAAAGGTAAAAAGTGGGGAATGCTGGGCTTCCCTGGTGGTCTAGTAGTAAAGAATCCACTTTTCAATGCAAGGGACACCAGTTTCATCCCTGGTCTGGAAAGATTCTACATGCCTCCTGGCAACTAAGCCCACAAGCTGCGACTACTGAGCCCATGTGCCACAACTACTGAAGCCTGGGTGCCCAGAGTCCCTGCTCTGCAACACAAGCAGCTAGCACAGTGAGAAGTCTGAGCATCGCCATTGGAGAGTAGGCCCTACTCACTGCAACTATAGAAAGCCCACACACAGCAACGAAGATTCAGCACAGCCAAAACTAATTAAATATTTTTTAAAGGGTGGCTTTAAAAAAAAGAGAAAGTTTTGGTTAAAAAAAAACATGTGGAGAATGCTCCAGTTGTGTGGAGGCCAAACTGCTGAAGCAAATTCCTTTGGGAGAAAGTTGGAAGCCCAAAAGGAGATGCATGTTAGGGCGAGGGTAGTGCATTCTTGAATACCAAGTTAAGCCCTTTGAATCTCAGGAGTAAGTCAGTGGTCTCCACACTGTGTTCCCTGAGGCCAAGGAAAAAAGGAGGCTCTGTGTCCTCCCTCCTCGCTTCAACTAAAGCACAGCTACATTTTTTGGAGTAAGTCACTTTTATCTGCTTTTCACTTGGGGGTTTCAACTACCTAGTATTTTGCTTGTAGAAAGCGTCCCCTGGTAACCGGAAACCAAAGAATGAACAAATGAACAAATAGACTTTGAAAACTGCAACTCCATCTTTGTCAGGTTTTGGTATTAGGGTAATGGTGGCCTCATAGAATGAGTTTGGAAGTTTACCTTCCTCTGCAATTTTCTGGAAGAGTTTGAGGAGGATAGATGTTAGCTCTTCTCGAAATTTTTGGTAGAAGTCAGCTGTGAAGCCGTCTGGACCTGGGCTTTTGTTTGCTGGAAGATTTCTGATTACAGTTTCAATTTCCGTGCTTGTGATGGGTCTGTTAAGATTTTCCATTTCTTCCTGGTTCAGTTTTGGAAAATTGTACTTTTCTAAGAATTTGTCCATTTCTTCCACGTTGTCCATTTTATTGGCATATAACTGCTGATAGTAGTCTCTTATGATCCTTTGTATTTCTGTGTTGTCTGTTGTGATCTCTCCATTTTCATTTCTAATTTTATTGATTTGATTTTTCTCTCTTTGCTTCTTGATGAGTCTGGCTAATGGTTTGTCAATTTTATTTATCCTTTCAAAGAACCAGCTTTTGGCTTTGTTGATTTTTGCTATGGTCTCTTTTGTTTCTTTTGCATTTATTTCTGCCCTAATTTTTAAGATTTCTTTCCTTCTACTAACTCTGGGGTTCTCCAATTCTTCCTTTTCTAGTTGCCTTAGTTGTAGAGTTAGGTTATTTATTTGACTTTTTTCTTGTTTCTTGAGGCATGCCTGTATTGCTATGAACTTTCCTCTTAGCACTGCTTTTATAGTGTCCCACAGGTTTTGGGTTGTTGTATTTTCATTTTCATTAGTTTCTATGCATATTTTGATTTCTTTTTTGATTTCTTCTGTGATTTGTTGGTTATTCAGAAGTGTGTTGTTCAACCTCCATATGCTGGAATTTTTAATAGTTTTTTTCCTGTAATCGAGATCTAATCTTAATGCCTTATGGTCAGAAAAGGTGCTTGGAATGATTTCGATTTTTTTAAATTTATCAAGTTTAGCTTTATGGCCCAGGATGTGATCTATCCTGGAGAAGGTTCCATGAGCACTTGAAAAAAAGGTGAAATTCATTGTTTTGGGGTGAAATGTCCTATAGATTTCAATTAGGTCTAACTGATCTAATGTATCATTTAAAGTTTGCGTTTCTTTGTTAATTTTCTGTTTAGTTGATCTGTCCATAGGTGTGAGTGGGGTATTAAAGTCTCCCACTATTATTGTGTTATTGTTGATTTCCCCTTTATACTTGTTAGCATTTGTCTTACATATTGCGGTGCTCCTATATTGGGTGCATATATATTTATAATTGTTATATCTTCTTCTTGGATTGTTCCTTTGATCATTATGTAGTGGCCTTCTTTGTCTGTTTTCACAGCCTTTGTTTTAAAGTCTATTTTATCGGATATGAGTATTGCCACTCCTGCTTTCTTTTGGTCTCTATTTGCGTGGTATATCTTTTTCCAGCCCTTCACTTTCAGTCTGTATGTGTCCCTTGTTTTGAGGTGGGTCTCTTGTAAGCAGCATATAGAGGGGTCTTGTTTTTGTATCCATTTGGCCAGTCTTTGTCTTTTGGTTGGGGCATTCAACCCATTTACGTTTAACGTAATTATTGATAAGTATGATCCCTGTACTATAAGAAAACTACAGGCCAATATCACTGATGACCATAGATGCAAAAATCCTCAACAAAATTCTAGCAATCAGAATCCAACAACACATTAAAAAGATCATACACCATGACCAAGTGGGCTTTATCCCAGGGATGCAAGAATTCTTCAATATCCGCAAATCAATCAATGTAATTCACCACATTAACAAATTGAAAAATAAAAACCATATGATTATCTCAATAGATGCAGAGAAGGCCTTTGACAAAATTCAACATCCATTTATGATAAAAACTCTCCAGAAAGCAGGAATAGAAGGAACATACCTCAACATAATAAAAGCTATATATGACAAACCCACAGCAAACATTATCCTCAATGGTGAAAAATTGAAAGCATTTCCCCTAAAGTCAGGAACAAGACAAGGGTGTCCACTTTCACCGCTACTATTCAAGATAGTTCTGGAAGTTTTGGCCACAGCAATCAGAGCAGAAAAAGAATTAAAAGGAATCCAAATTGGAAAAGAAGAAGTAAAACTCTCACTGTTTGCAGATGACATGATCCTCTACATGGAAAACCCTAAAGACTCCACCAGAAAATTACTAGAGCTAATCAATGAATATAGTAAAGTTGCAGGATATAAAATCAACACACAGAAATCCCTTGCATTCCTATACACTAATAATGAGAAAGTAGAAGAAGAAATTAAGGAAACAATTCCATTCACCATTGCAAGGAAAAGAATAAAATACTTAGGAATATATCTACCTAAAGAAACTAAAGACCTATATATAGAAAACTATAAAACACTGATGAAAGAAATCAAAGAGGACACTAATAGATGGAGAAATATGCCGTGTTCATGGATCGGAAGAATCAATATAGTGAAAATGAGTGTACTACCCAAAGCAATTTACAAATTCAATGCAATCCCTATCAAGCTACTAGCCACATTTTTCACAGAACTAGAACAAATAATTTTAAGATTTGTATGGAAATACAAAAAACCTCTAATAGCCAAAGCAATCTTGAGAAAGAAGAATGGAACTGGAGGAATCAACTTGCCTGACTTCAGGCTCTACTACAAAGCCACAGTCATCAAGACAGTATGGGACTGGCACAAAGACAGACATATAGATCAATGGAACCAAATAGAAAGCCCAGAGATCAATCCACACACATATGGACACCTTATCTTTGACAAAGGAGGCAAGAATATACAATGGAGTAAAGACAATCTCTTTAACAAGTGGTTCTGAGAAAACTGGTCAACCACTTGTAAAAGAATGAAACTAGATCACTTTCTAACACCGCACACAAAAATAAACTCAAAATGGATTAAAGATCTAAATGTAGGATCAGAAACTATAAAACTCCTAGAGGAGAACATAGGCAAAACACTCTCTGACATAAATCACAGCAGGATCCTCTATGGTCCACCTCCCAGAATTCTGGAAATAAAAGGAAAAATAAACAAATGGGATCTAATTAAAATTAAAAGCTTCTGCACAACAAAGGAAAATATAAGCAAGGTGAAAAGACAGCCTTCTGAATGGGAGAAAATAATAGCAAATGAAGCAACTGACAAACAACTAATCTCAAAAATATACAAGCAACTCCTGCAGCTCAATTCCAGAAAAATAAACGACCCAATCAAAAAATGGGCCAAAGAACTAAATAGACATTTCTCCAAAGAAGACATATGGATGGCTAACAAACACATGAAAAGATGCTCAACATCACTCATTATTAGAGAAATGCAAATCAAAACCACAATGAGGTACCACTTCACACCAGTCAGAATGGCTGCGATCCAAAAATCTGCAAGCAATAAATGCTGGAGAGGGTGTGGAGAAAAGGGAACCCTCCTACACTGTTGGTGGGAATGCAAACTAGAACAGCCACTATGGAGAACAGTGTGGAGATTCCTTAAAAAGTTGCAAATAGAACTACCTTATGACCCAGCAATCCCACTGCTGGGCATACACACCGAGGAAACCAGAATTGAAAGAGACACATGTGCCCCAATGTTCATCGCAGCACTGTTTATAATAGTCAGGACATGGAAACAACCTAGATGTCCATCAGCAGATGAATGGATAAGAAAGCTGTGGTACATATACACAATGGAGTATTACTCAGCCATTAAAAAGAATTCATTTGAATCAGTTCTGATGAGATGGATGAAACTGGAGCCGATTTTACAGAGTGAAGTAAGCCAGAAAGAAAAACACCAATACAGTATACTAACATATATATATGGAATTTAGGAAGATGGCAATGACGACCCTGTATGCAAGACAGCAAAAAAGACACAGATGTGTATAATGGACTTTTGGACTCAGAGGGAGAGGGAGAGGGAGAGGGTGGGATGATTTGGGAGAATGGCATTGAAACATGTATACTATCATGTAAGAATTGAATCGCCAGTCTATGTCTGACGCAGGATACAGCATGCTTGGGGCTGGTCCATGGGGATGACCCAGAGAGATGTTATGGGGAGGGAGGTGGGAGGGGGGTTCATGTTTGGGAACGCATGTAAGAATTAAAGATTTTAAAATTTAAAAAATAAAAAACTAAAAAAAAAAAAAAGAAAGAAAGAAAGAAAACTGCAACTCCAGGCAATGGAAAGCCAGCTACGGTTTTTGACCAGGGGTATGACATAACCAGAATGGTGTTTTAGAAATAGAATCCTGCTGATAGAATGCAGGGGGAACCATAGGATATCGATAATAAGTAGGGGGGCCTGTTGGGACCATGTAACTGTTGAAGTTGATCAGGCCAGGGGCAGTGGGAATGATAAGAAAAGGGATAGATGTCCAGAACATTGCAAAGGATATTCACAGAGCATGGTTAGTATAGTATGCCAACTAACAGGATGTGAGAGTCAGAAAGGAGGAGTAGTAGCAGCGTTAGTTGTTCAGGCGTGTCCCACTGTTTGTGACCCCATGGGCTGTAGCCCACCAGGCTCCTCTCTCCATAGGATTTTCCAGTCAAAAATACTGGAGTGGATTGTCGTTTCCTTCTCCAGAGGGTCTTCCTGACCCAGGGATCAAACCTGGGTCTCCTGCATTGCAGGCAGATTCTTTCCTGTCTGAGCTATTGGGAAGTCCCTAAAGGAAAGAAACAGTATCTATGAAAGTGTAAGTCACACAGTTATGTCCAACTCTTTGTGACCCCATGAACTATAACCTGCCTGGTTCCTCTGTCCATGAAATTCTCCAGGCAAGAATACTGAGGTGGGTTGCCATTTCCTTCTCCAGGGGATCTTCCTGACCTGGGGATCGAACCCAGGTCTCTTGCGTTGCAGGCAGATTCTTTACCAACTGAGCCACCAGGGAAGCCCAGTCAGAAAGGAGTAATATCTCTAAAAGGGATATTTCAGCTGATAAAGAAAATATTTGAGATCAAAGAGACCATTCCAATGTGCTTCAAACCAGAACATATTGGGTGAGATGTACTTCTGACCCCTCAGAAGAGAAAACTACCCTCTATTTGTTTTTCTGGAAAACAAATGAACACATTCATCTATCTTTAAGAGTGAATTGGGCAAAATAAGGGTGATTTTTCAGGACTACTCAAACACCAGTTACCAGATATTCCTGTCTGACAAGAGATTCCGTTACGGGTACATACTGGTGAGAAACAAGCTTAGAGAGGAGAAATGTTCCTATAAGCCTGTACTGTCTATGCAGAGCAATAACTATTTTAGATTGGGCTTCAACAAATTGAGATTGGGAGCTATAGGGCAGCAACCAGATCTTTCCTACAGTATCTGGAACACCTAGTACATTACTGCTGCTCCATCAGTGTTAAGTCAGTCATGGAGAGAAGCATAGATCCATATGCCTAGAGTAAGAGAGAAATTGGAATTGGGTTAGGCCAAATGAGACTCAAACAGAGGCCTAATGAAAAATGGAATTAAGATATCATTTTATACCCCTTTCCTACAAGCGAAATGAACACTGGATTCAGGATGCCACGCTCAAAGCTTCACACTGTTGCCAATTATGTATACGGTGTTGTTTAGTCAGTCAGTTGTGTCCAGCTCTTTGGTGACCCCATGGACTACAATCTGCCTGGTTCCTCTGTCCATGGGATTTCCCAGGCAAGAATCCTGGAGTGGGTTGCCATGTCCTTCTCCAGGGGATCTTCCGGACCCAGGGATCGAACCTGCATCTCCTGCATCACAGGTGAATTCTTTACCACTGAGCCACCAGGGAAGCCAATTATGTATGAGACTTTGGACAAATCAGTTAGTTCTCCAGGCCTCATTCTCTCTGTTGTCCGGTGAGGAGAGTGATTTCTGACACACAAGGCTGCTATAAGAGTGGAATTTGAGTTTTAAAGTGCTTTAAAAAGCATCAAGTATATACACAGTAAAGTATTTTGATATGGATCTTATATGCCCAGATAATGGTATGTGACCAGAATTTTATAAATCAAACCACATATTAATATTTTAACACTTTGTTATACAAGTTTGAAAGAACTTTATGGTGGACACCCATGTCCCCACCATGTCCTTGATTTTTAAAGGCACTGTTCAACAATAGTTTTGCAAAAGAAACCAGCTAAGCAGATTGATATTCATCATTTTCTGTAATTTGTGCTCACCTTCCTAGTGTGGCCTCTCTAGCCCTTTTGCATTGTCTTGCAAAGGAATCTTTACCTGGGGGAGAAGCCAGAATGTGTTTGCTCCCAACAAAGTGTAGTTTCTTTTTGCTTATCAAGGTTGTGCCTAGAATGCTCATGGCTAGAAAAGGCAGGAGAAAAATTGGACTAGATCAGTGAAGGAAGGCATCAGGAAGATGTGGTCCAGTTGGATAAATTGTAATCCACCGCTTTCTGGGATCACACAGAAAAGAAGATGGTATCTTTAGATGCCCATTCCTTACAAAAGTCCTTTTCAATTCACACCCTCTACTATGGGGCAATCCATGGATTACTGAGAAGGCAAGTGAGATCCGCTTAACAGATGAATAATAAAATTTTTGATAATAAAACGAGAGAATCAGAATTCTATTTATGAAAACCAGCCAAGCAATCTCGCCATAGGTAAATTAAAGCCCTATGAAACCCAGTAATCTTCTTAACCAGCCTAGGTAAATATGCTGAGATGAATAGAGATTGTGACCTTTTTCACAGGAATGACCACAAAGTTCTAGACAACTTGAGCACTTCTCAGTAGACAAATGGTTGAATAAATCCTAGTAGAATCATGTTATGGACTATTATGTAGCTATTTGAAGAGATGAGCCAGATCTATGACTACTGGTGGCTGGGAGGTCTGTGATGTACTCATTTTCTTTGTTTTTTTTTTTGTTTGTTTGTTTGTTTTGTTGGGTTTTTTTGTCATTGTTGTTTGTTTTTATTAGGGTCTAGTTGCTTTACAACATTGTATTAGTTTCTGATGTACAACAAAGTGCACCAGCTATATGCATGCATATATCCCCTCCCTCTTGGACCTCCGTCCAGCCCCCATCCTACCCATTAAAGTCATCACAGAGCACTGAGCTGAGCCCCCTGAACTATATAGGAGGTTCCCACTAGCTGCCTATTTCACAATTGGTAGTGTATATGTGTGTGCATATGTGTCAATCCTACTCTCCCAATTTGTTCCACCCTCCCCTCCTCCCCCATGTACACACATCCATTCTCTACATCCGCATCTCTATTCCTGCCCTGCAGATAGGTTCATCTGTACCATTTTCCTGGATTCCACTAAAAACAGAACTACCATATGACCCAGCAATCCCACTACTAGGCATATATACCCCAAGACAACTCTGATTCTAAAAGACACATACACCCAGATGTTGACTGCAGCACTATTTACAACAGCCAGGACATAGAAGCAACCTAAATGTCCATCAACATAGGAATGGATAAATAGATGTGGTGCAATGGAATATTACCCAACCGTAAAGAGGAATGAAATTAGGTCATTTGTGGAGATAGAGTGCCTGATGAACTATGGAATGAGGTTCGTGACATTGTACAGGAGACAGGGATCAAGACCATCCCCATGGAAAAGAAATGCAAAAAAGCAAAATGGCTATCTGGGGTGGCCTTACAAATAGCTGTGCAAAGAAGAGAGGCGAAAAGCAAAGGAGAAAAGGAAAGGTATAAGCATTTGAATGCAGAGTTCCAAAGAATAACAAGAAGAGATAAGAAAGCCTTCTTCAGCAATCGATGCAAAGAAATAGAGGAAAACAACAGAATGGGAAAGACTAGAGATCTCTTCAAGAAAATTAGAGACACCAAGGGAACATTTCATGGAAAGATGGGCACGATAAAGGACAGAAATGGTCTGGACCTAACAGAAGCAGAAGATATGAAGAAGAGGTGGCAAGAATACACGGAAGAGCTGTACAAAAAAGATCTTCACAACCCAGATAATCATGATGATGTGATCACTAATCTAGAGCCAGACATCTTGGAATGTGAAGTCAAATGGGCCTTAGAAAGCATCACTACGAACAAAGCTAGTGGAGATGATGGAATTCCAGTTGAGCTATTTCAAATCCTGAAAGATGATGCTGTGAAAGTGCTATACTCAATATGCCAGCAAATTTGGAAAACTCAGCAGTGGCCACAGGACTGGAAAAGGTCAGTTTTCATTCTGATTCCAAAGAAAGGCAATGCCAAAGAATGCTCAAACTACTGCACAATTGCACTCATCTCACATGCTAGTAAAGTAATGCTCAAGATTCTCCAAGCCAGACTTCAGCAATACGTGAACTGTGAACTCCCTGATGTTCAAGCTGGTTTTAGAACAGGCAGAGGAAGCAGAGATCAAACTGCCAACATCCACTGGATCATGGAAAAAGCAAGAGAGTTCCAGAAAAACATCTATTTCTGCTTTATTGACTATGCCAAAGCC
This sequence comes from Capra hircus, assembly GCF_001704415.2. Taxonomy (NCBI): domain Eukaryota; kingdom Metazoa; phylum Chordata; class Mammalia; order Artiodactyla; family Bovidae; genus Capra; species Capra hircus. The sequence goes on along the minus strand of NW_017189517.1, from coordinate 33,484,250 downwards.
TTTGACTGTGTGGCTCACAATAAACTGTGGAAAATTCTGAAAGAGATGGGAATACCAGACCACCTAACCTGCCTCTTGAGAAATCTGGATGCAGGTCAGGAAGCAACAGTTAGAACTGGACATGGAACAACAGACTGGTTCCAAATAGGGAAAGGAGTACGTCAAGGCTGTATAATGTCACCCTGCTTATTTAACTTCTATGCAGACTACAACATGAGAAACGCTAGACTGGAAGAAACACAAGCAGGAATCAAGATTGCCAGGAGAAATATCAATAACCTCAGATATGCAGATGACACCACCCTTATGGCAGAAAGTGAAGAGGAGCTAAAAAGCCTCTTGATGAAAGTGAAAGAGGAGAGTGAAAAGGTTGGCTTAAAGCTCAACATTCAGAAAATGAAGATCATGGCATCTGGTTCCATTACTTCATGGGAAACAGATGGGGAAACAGTAGAAACAGTGTCAGACTTTATTTTTGGGGGCTCCAAAATCACCGCAGATGGTAACTGAAGCCATGGAATTAAAAGACGCTTACTCCTTGGAAGAAAAGTTATCACCACCCAAGATAGTATAATCAAAAGCAGAGACATTACTTTGCCGACTAAGGTCCGCCTGGTCAAGGCTATGGTTTTTCCAGTGGTCATGTATGGATGTGAGAGTTGGACTGTGAAGAAGGCTGAGCGCTGAAGAATTGATGCGTTTGAACTGTGGTGTGGAGAAGACTCTTGAGGGTCCCTTGGACTGCAAGGAGATCCAATCAGTCCATTCTGAAGGAGATCAACCCTGGGATTTCTTTGGAAGGAATGATGCTGAAGCTGAAACTCCAGTCCTTTGGCCACCTCATGCGAAGAGTTGACTCATTGGAAAAGACTCTGATGCTGGGAGGGATTGAGGGCAGGAGGAGAAGGGGATGACCGAGGATGAGATGGCTGGATGGCATCACGGACTCGATGGACGTGAGTCTGAATGAACTCCAGGAGATGGTGATGGACAGGGAGGCCTGGCGTGCTGCGAGTCATGGGGTCGCAGAGTCGGACACGACTGAGCGACTGAACTGAACTGTGGAGACATGGGTGAAACCAGAGCCCATCATACAGAGTGAAGTAAGTCAGAAAGAGAAAAATATCACACACTAACACATATATGTGATGTACCTAAGTGCATAAACCAGGCTGCAGAGCAATGTGTATCTCATGGTGTCATTCTAGTACAAACACCAAAATCTCCAGGCACAGGCTCTGTGCCTGCATGCGTTTGCATGTGCACAGGAAGACCGTGGGAGGGTTCAGGCTCAGGCTGTTACTATCGCTTATTCTGTAGAGAGGAAAAGGGGAGGGGAGCACATTGCTTATTTTGCTTCCTATGCCTGTGTATTGTTTCACTGGTTGCCCTGAAGATGTGGAACGTTTGTAATTTCTGAAAAAGTTGAATTCAATTCCTATTCAGAAAAAAGAAAACTTTCCATGGGCCTTAGAGGACTCCTCTCTCCTCCACTGCAACCCCGGTTTCTCGACAAGAGAAGTTATTTCTTGCTCGGAGACTCTTGCCTCCTTTGCTGCTGGAGCATTTGTATACCAAGAGAGGTGAAAGGTGAAGGGTGAGGGAATGGAGAGAGCTTTAACTAGGCCTCATCCCCTTGCCCCTTGCCAACACTCCTGGGAAACAGAAATAAGCTACGTGGAAAGTCAGACACAGCCTGGTGCATAAACAGTTTCAGAGTGAATAAGAATCAATTGTGTTTGGGGGGACTACCCTGGTGGTCCAGCAGCTAAGGCTCCCACACTCCCAATGCAGAGGGCCAGGGGGTCAGGGAACTAGATCCCACATGCTGTGACTAAGAGTTCAAATGCTGCATCTAAACAGCTCAAATGCCACAGCGAAGATAGAAGATCCTATGTGCAGCAACTAAGACCTGAAGCACTGAAATAAATAAACAAATTTTAAAAGGAAGCAACTGATCTAACGAGGTGGATGAAACTGGAGCCTATCATACAGAGTGAATTAAGTTAGAAAGAAAAAGACAAATACTGTATGCTGCTGCTGCTGCTAAGTCGCTTCTGTTGTGTAGGACTGTATGCGACCCCATAGACGGCAGCCCACCAGGCTCCACTTTCCCTGGGATTCTCCAGGCAAGAACACTGGAGTGGGTTGCCATTTCCTCCTCCAATGCATGAAAGTGAAAAGTGAAAGTGAAGTCGCTCAGTCGTGTCCGACTCTTAGCAGCCCCATGGACTGTAGCCCACCAGGCTCCTCCGTCCATGGGATTTTCCAGGCAAGAGTACTGGACTGGGGTGCCATTGCCTTCTCCCAAACAGTGTATATTAACCCATATGTATGGAATTAGAAAGACGGTAACAATGATCCTTCAGGCAGGACAGCAAAGGAGACACAGATGTAAAGAACAGACTTTTGGACTTTTTGGAAAAGGCAAGGGTGGGATGATTTGAGACAATAGCAGTGAAACATGTATATTACCATATGTAAAACAGATGACCAGTGCAAGTTTGATGCCTGAAATAGGGCACTCAGAGCTGGTGCTCCAGGACAACCCACAGGGATGGGATGGAGAGGGATGTGGGAGGGGGGTTCAGGATGGGGAGACACATGTGCACCCATGGGTGATTCATATCTACATATGGCAAAAAGCATCACAATATTGTAAAGTAATTATCCTGCAATTACAATAAATTAATTAATTCTTTAAAAAGGAAGCAACTGAGTTTCAAAGTCACGGCTTCATTTCAAGGAAAGGGGGGAATTGGCAAACCTTGTGGTCCAGCAGGCCCAAGAGCCCAAACTGCCTGCCCCTGGCTGCTACCTCCCTCTCCCTTTTGCATTCTGCCTTCCCTCCAAGAGAAACAAGTCACAAAACGAGTCATCACCCCTTGAGCATGTGCTGTGAGGCCAGCACTGACGCCGTGCAAGGCACTGTCAGCCATATTATGTCAAGTTAATGTGCTTGACAACCCCTGTGATAGATAGGCTGTGATTTTGGGAAAATGGACTAGGCCAGAGCCATCTTTAGAAGGCTTTAACTGGCTTTACTTAATCCTTTGCTGTACCAAACCCTGAGGAGTCCCCTAGAGCTCTCCCAGCTATACTTGATGAAAGACACAGAAGGGAGTTCAGAGAAGTTCAGTTCAGTTCAGCTCAGTTCAGTCGCTCAGTCGTGTCTGACTCTTTGTGATGCCATGGACTGCAGCACCCCAGGCTTCCCTGTCTATCACCAACTCCTGAAGCCTGCTCAAACTCATGTCCATTATGTTGGTGATGCCGTCCAAACATCTCATCCTCTGTCATCCCCTTCTCCTCCCGCCTTCAATCTTTCCCAGCATCAGGGTCTTTTCCAATGAGTCAGTTCTTCGCATCAGATGGCCAGTGTATTGGAGTTTCAGTTTCAGCATCAGTACTTCCAGTGAATTTTCAGGACTGATTTCCTTTAGGATTGACTGCCTGGATCTCCTTGCAATCCAAGGGATTCTCAAGAGTCTTCTCCAACACCACAGTTCAAACGCATCAATTCTTTGGGGCTCAGCTTTCTTTATAGTCCAACTCTCACATCCATACATGACTACTGGAAAAAACATAGCTTTGACTAGATGGGCCTTTGTTGGTAAAGGAATGTCTCTGGTTTTTAATATGCTGTCTAAGTTGGTCATAGCTTTTCTTCCAAGGAGCAAGCGTCTTTTCATTTCATGGCTGTAGTCACCATCTGCAGCATTTTGGAGCCCCCCAAAATAAAGCCTGTCACTGTTTCCATTGTTTCCCCATCTATTTGCCATGAAGTGATGGGACCAGATGCCATAATCTTAGTTTTCTGAATGTTGAGCTTTAAGCCAACTTTTTCACTCTCCTCTTTCACTCACTTTCAAGAGGCACTTTAGTTCTTGTTTGTTTTCTGCCATAGGGTAGTGTCATCTGCATGTCTGAGCTTATTGATATTTCTCCCGGCAGTCTTGATTCCAGCTTGTGCTTCATCCAGCCCGGCATTTCTCATGATGTACTCTCCATATAAGTTAAATAAGCAGGGTGACAATATGCATCCTTGACATACTCCTTTCCCGATTTGGAAACAGTCTGTTGTTCCATGTCCAGTTCTAACTGTTGCTTCTTGACCTGCATACAGAGAAGCTGGCTAGTGCTTAAAAGATCACACAGCCTTGAAGAGCAGAAATGGGATTGGCTTGTCCGGGATTAGATTAAGCCTGAGAAACTTGCTACTACTTCCCAGGGTTATCGCAGAGCACCTCAGGAGCTCTAGTTCCCAACTTGCAACTGTGCGGCTCTTACACAATCCCAGGAAGCCATTTCGTGATAGTAATTCCTGACATTGACATAGCACTTTACATTTTGCAAAAACGTTCCCTGTATCATTGTATATCTTATAGTCACAAATCTGATGGAGATCAGACAAGAAAATTACCCCAATTATATAGATGAGGAAACATTTTCAGAGGGGTTTCATGACTCAGCCAAAGTTATAAAGCCAGGAAATTCATGATCCAGAACTAAAATATAGGAGGCAGTGAAGGAAGGGAGCTACTGTATGTGGTTGCTACACATTTTTGTTCTGTTCAGCCAACTAAGTAACATCTATGCTGGGATTATGGGGGCACAGTATTACTCAGTGGCGTAAAACATGGATTTTGATATTTATTCACCAGGTGGCCCTGGATGAGTCACTGACCAGCTCTGTGCCTGAATTTCTTCATCTATAAGCTGTAGACACATAACAAAAGTGCCTACTTCCTAGAGTCATTGTAAGAACTCTCCTATGAGATGCCTCATATAGAGCAGTTATGAGGTCACGGCATTTAGCACAGTGCTTTGCATCCTGGGAGAATTCCGTACCTATCAACTATTCTTTATCTGTTTTAAAATACTCAAGATGTGGCTCTTGTCCACAAGTACAAATACAAAGTAGATCTCTGTGAGGCTGTGGAGCCTGCCAAGGTTATTTTGTAATAGATGCTTTGATACAAAGCAAATTTATTCATAAGGAAGAGGAGCCCGAAGATGGAAGACATGATCACAAAAAGTGATCTGAGAGGTCATTCAGTTCAGTTCAGTCACTCAGTTGTGTCTGAATCTTCAAGACGCCATGGTCTGCAGCACCCCAGGCTTCCCTGTCCATCACCAACTCCCAGAGCTTGCTCAAACTCATGTCCATTGAGTCGGTGATGCCATCCAACCATCTCATCCTCTGTCGTCCCCTTCCCTTCCTGCCTTCAATCTTTCCCAGCATCAGGATCTTTTCCAAGGAGTCAGTGCTTCACATCAGGTGGACAAAGTATTGGAATTTCAGCTTCAGCATCGGTCCTCCCAATGAATATTCAGGACTGAATAGTTTGTAGTAATCCCTTTTGCATTGTCTGCTGTCCCTGGGGCCACTGGAGGGCAAAGCGACAATGGGTTGCACCTGTTTTTATCCATATCAAAAAGTGGCTTTACCAGCTCCAACCTGAACTCTGTCGGTGCCACCCTTCAGAGCTGGCACCTTTCCAATGGGTCAACATACTCCCTCCCTCTCCCTAAATGCAGATGTCAGCCAGAGACACCTACTCCTGTCTCCCCAAAAGGTGGAAGGGTGCAGAGAGACAGGCCCATTGGAAAAATGGAGGGGGAGGAACCAGGTGGGAATGGGGACAGGTATGGTACAGTGACAGGAAGACTGACAAAAACAAAAGAATGCTGCCTCCTCTGGATACAGCCAGTTGAAAGGGGAAACCAACTCTAAAGAACTCAGGGGGCAGGGGGCAGCCAACACTGTGACAGTACTAAATGCCACTAAACTGTTCACTTTCGAATGGTCACTTGCAGGAACTGTGCTGGTGGTTAAGACTGCACTCCCAATGCAGAGGGCACGGGTTCGATCCCTGGTCAGGGAACAAAGATCCCACAGGTCACACAGCATGGCCAAAAAAAAAAAAGGTTAATTACATGTTATATGGATTTTATTTCCATATAAAAAAGAATCCAGGGGCTCACGACACCACAGTCCCAGAGAGAATTTTTTGCAGAAATGGGCCCTGGCCTGAGGTTCAAAGAGCCTCGAACAGGCAATGAATGCCTATTTGTGTCTCTCCTGTAACCTGTCCTCTCTGGGCTGCCCACTCATGTGGTGATAGTGTATGCGTGTGTCTGAGTGTGTGTGTGGTTTCTCAAAGCACACACTTGAGTGCTTGACTCTTGACTGCAGGAATTTTCGCAAATAACACTTAATCCTTGTTAAACTCGCATTCTAAGCCCATCTTTAATCCTCACAGCAATCCCCATAGGTAGGGACTATTATCATACCCATTTTACAGATGAGAGAATGGAGCCCCAGAAAGGTTCAGGAGTTGCTACAAAGTCACCTAGTAAGTGAAGTGTACAGGCTCAAACCCAAAGCCAGGCACTGAAGCTCTCTACTTCCTGCACCGAACACCTGCACTCTTTCAGGTTCAGAACAGTATGTTTATACATATGGGTCTTCCCTGGTGGCTCAGACAGTAAAGAATCTGCCTGCAACGCAGGAGACCTGGGTTCGATCCCTGGGTCAGGAAGATCTTCTGGAGAAAGAAATGGCCACCCACTCCAGTATTCTTACCTGGAGAATCCCATGGACAGAGGAGCCTGGTGGGCTACAGTCCATGGAGTCGCAAAGAGTCGGACATGACTGAGTGACTAACACACACATATGTCTACACATAGAAGAAGCTCAATAAATCCCCATCAAAGGAATGCCTCACTTCCATCTATTAAGCTCCTGCTCAGCTCTCTAACTCATTTGATGTTCAGGGCCCTATGAATTTAATGCTATCATCAGCCCCACTTTACAGGTGAGGAACCTAAAGCTCAGAGATGTTAAATAACTTGCTTAAGTTTATACAGCTCTTCGATGGCAACTCTCTGATCCAAACTCAGACCTGTCAGCCAGATCTTTCCCAACTGTCTTCCAGAAACTTCTCTGGGGCTGCCTGCTCAGTAAAGCCCAGCTGGGTCCTTCTGTGCACCCACGTAAGTTGGCCTTGATTTGGATGTAAACAGGGGAGATACAAATAAGAGACTGGCCTCTAATTCAATGCATGGAAAACATGATCACAGCAGGCAGACAGAGAAGGGTGCTGCCATGGGGGAAAGGAGGGAGGCAAGGCCTGGAAAATTCTGATGGAGGCAGGGGCTATGCCCCATCTGCTCCAACCAGGGGAGAGACATTTTGGCTCCTCTTACAGCAAAAGCAACAAACCGGAAGCATGCCACAGTCAGCATGAAACGAGAATCTTCCTTGGACATCTGATTCTAAGAAATGAGTCTCCAAGCTGGAGGAGGCAGCCAGGTTCAGGCAGCCTGTACCCTGACACCTCATCAGAATTATGCTGCTGTCTATGGGAGCCTCAGCTCAGCCCCAACTGCCACCCACCAGGAGGGGCTGAATTTCCCCTGTGACCTGTATCATGGGCTGTTTTGCTTCATACCCCCCTTCCATGCTGCCAGCCTTTGTTTCAGCTTCTTCCGTTGGGCGCTCCGTTCTGTTCTGGGGATCAGAGTGACTCTCACAGGGCCAAGCCACATGGCTCACACGGTGATGCCACAGTCCAGGGGTCAAGATGGATGAACTACCTATCCACAGAGCTCTGCGGGCCCACCCTACTTCACGTAGAGCAGCAGTGCCCAACCTTTTTGGCACCAGGGACCTGTTTCATGGAAGACAATTTTTTTCCATGGACTGGGGGTTGGGGGGAACAGTTTCTGGATGATTCAAGTACATTACATATTACATTAGTGATACAGTTTCTATTATTATTACATCAGCTCCATTTCAGATCATCAGGGGTTAGATCCCAGAGCTTGGGATTCTCCTACACTGCTGAGCCCAGAGGACATGGTTCCAAAAAACGTGTTGATTGATTGACAGGTGGATGGCAGGGTGATTCAGTCATAGAGCTTTGCTATTCCAGGTGTGGCCCATGGACCGGAGGCACTGGCATCACCAGAGAGTCTATTAAAAATGCAGAATCTCAGGCCTCAGCTCAGACTTTCTGAATCAGAAAGAGTTTTGAACCAGACTCCCAGGAGATTTACATGACCATTAAAGAGAGAGATGAACTGGTGTAGGACAGCGACTCAGAAAGGCTTGCACTGTAACCGCTGTTTAGTAGGTACTCATTCTCTGTTTTTTCTGAATCCAGTAGTTTCTAAATGTTGTTGTACATTATTTCATCTGGGGTACTTTTTTTTTTTTTTTTTTGGAAATCATTTTAAACTAACAGAAGGGTTCTAAGAATAGTACAAGGAACCCTTGCCAGCAGGGTAAGCCCTCACCCAGATTTGCCAAATGTTAGCATTTTGCCATATTTGCTGTATTCATCCCTTGTTATGTTTCTACATGGTATTTCCCCCTTTAATCCATTCACCTAAATTGCAGACATCATGTTCTTCACTCCTAAATATTTCAGCATGTATTTCCTAAGAACAAGAACATCCTCTTAGGTAACCACAATCTGGTTATCAAGTTCAGAAGTTTTAACATTGACACAGCAATATGATCTAATATACAGTCCATACTCAAATGTGGTCAATCAGCTCAACGATGTCCTTTATGGCAATTCTGGTTTTCATCTGGAGAGCTTTTAAAGTGCCAATGCCATGATCCTATCCCCACACCGATTAAGGACGATTCTCTGAGGGAGGGGCTCGTGCCTATAATAAATTTTCATTGGAGCATAATTGCTTTACAATATTGTGTTAGTTTCTGCTGTACAACAATGTGAAGCAGCTACATATATATACATATCCCCTCCCTCTAGAACCTCCTTCCCACCTCCCCACATCCCACCCATCTAGGTCATCCCAGCACTGAGCTGAGCTCCCCATGCTATACAATTTTAGGCTTTCCAGGAGATTCTGATGTGCAGCCAAGTTTAAGAACCTGTGTGCCAAGGCATTTTCTGTGGTCCCTAGAGATCACAGGGGTAGGAACCCTTGCTGAAAGAGTGAGCCCTGAGTATAATTTGTCTAAGTCCCATGTCTCTTTTAATCTGAGTTCTGCCATTAGTCATTGCCTATAAGGTTCTTGGGCCTTTCTTCACTTCTTCTGATGCCACCACCCTGATGGGAACAAAACAGTTATTTTTCCATGCTCCCCTACAGCCACTTGGTCCCATCCTTCTTTCTTTATAAGAAATGAAGCCTCAAATGGTATCTGCTCTGGGCTGTGTTCTCCACAAAGCTGCATCTAACAAGTTGGCTACAACACCTGGAATTACAGAAGAGCAAGGGCAGGTGGTGGAAAAGAATGCCAGAGATGCAGCAAATCAATTAAGAAGAGGGCCAAATTTCTCTCTGGGCTGGCCACAGAGTTTCTCCAGAGTTCAAAGACTGCTTGATTAGAACTAGGCGGTTCTCAAATTACCTTGGTTTGGAAAACAAGCCACTGAGGTGAGCAGATGTAGCAATCTGCAGCTAGAGTGGACACAAAGGTGATGTACAGATGGGGAGCAATTGAGAAACTCCAGCTAATCCCAGGAGCCAACAGACTTTTGCATTTCCTGAAAGAATTTGGGTCAATCTAACTGGTTGGTTTAATTGATTCAATGGAGCTCTTCTGTTTCCAGCCATGAGCAGATGAAGGGGAAGCCTGGCATGTCTGTGAGGGAGCTCATGTTATTTACTTAGCTGGGTCACCCATTTCCCCAGCCTTGAAATAGCATGGCCACCATCACCTCCACCTCTCCTCCCACCCAAACATCTGTGTCACTGCAGCCAAAGAAACTCAGTTTTCTTTGAAAAGGCTCCATCAGAGGAGGCCGAGTCCAGATTTGCATGTGTTGGCGAGTATATTCTGGAAGAAAGGTGAAGGCACAAAGCAGATCATTTGGCTTCAAAGCAGTTTTGTCGATGCCTGACAAATCGACTCGCTTTTAGGATGTATTGACATTCTTTACTATTCGAGAGAACTAGTCTACTCAGATGGATGGCTTTAACAGATACATCTTTGCAGTTAGTCAATGACAAAATATTTGTGAGTGGTTAATGTCTTCCCTCTTCACAAGAACTTAATAATGTGCCAAATGAAATCATTCCCCCTGGCCCAGGACTTGAGAACATTTTGAATTGTGCTCATCCTGCCTGGGAATCCCTGGTGGCTCAGCTGGTAAAGAATCCGCCTGCAATGAGGGAGAGTGGGGTTTGATCCCTGGGTTGGGAGATTCCCTGAAGAATGGCTACCCACTCTAGTATTCTGGCCTGGAGAATTCCATGGACTGTATAGTCCATGGGGTCACAAAGAGTCAAACACAACTGAGTGATTTTCATTTCACTGATTGGGAACTAAAGAATACTCAACTTATTGCCAGAGTCCAAATGGAGGGCACCCCGTATTACTAGATAACTGTTAGAAAATTCCTCAATTAGGACCCCGTGTACACTGTCATTGCCATTTCTAACATCTCCCTCATCAGAGGACTCCTTGTCTGGTTACAGGTTTTGGTCCCTGCCAGTAAGACAGAATGTGCTTAAATTGATCAAAGATGTGTGAATTGCACATATCTCAAATTTTTGTACAAAAAGGCCAGCTTCGGGAAATGTTTTCATAGAGTATATTTCACATAGCTTAATTCAAACTAGCAAAGGGATTATCTTTCATATTAGAACTATTAAAACTTGGTTAATATTCTCTCCAACCATGAATTTTCATTTTCTGGTTACTTAATATGTATATTAAATATATACATTGTATGCATCCCCTGGAGAAGTAAATGGCAAACCCAATCAGTATCCTTGCTTGGAGAATTCCATGGACAGAGGAGCCTGGTGGACTGTAGTCCATGGGGTCACAAAGAGTTGGACATGACTGAGTGACTAATACTTTTACTTTCACTACATAGCCAGAAACGAGCCAACACTAAACAAACTTTAAAAGTGCACAAGGCTTGTCCTTCCAAAACTGTTCTCTCCCACGTATTTTTTAAATTTTTTTATTGAAGGATAATTGCTTTACAGAATTTTGTTGTTTCCTATCAAACTTCAACGTGAATCAGCCATAGGTATATATATATCCTCTCCTTTTTGAACCTCCTTCCCAACTTCTTTCCCATCCCATTCCTCTAGATTGATACTGAGCCCCTGAGTCATACAGCAAATTCCCGTTGGCTATCTATTTTACGTATGGAAATGTAAGTTTCCATGTTACTCTTTCCGTACATCTCACCCTCTCCTCTCCCCTCACTATGTCCATAAATCTATTCTCTATCTCTGTTTCTCCATTGCTGCCCTGTAAATAAATTCTTCAGTACCATTTTTCTAGATTCCATATATATGTATGCATTAGAATACAATATTTATCTTTCTCTTCCTGAGTCACTTCACTCTGTATAATAGGTTCTAGGTTCATCCACCTCATTAGAACTGGCTCAAACACATCCCTTTTTATGGCTGAGTAATATTCCATTGTGTGTATGTACCACTACTTCTTTATCCATTCATCTGTCGATGGACATCTAGGTTGCTTCCATGTTCCAGCTATTGTAAAAAGTGCTTCAGTGAACAATGGGATACATGTGTCTTTTTCAATTTTGGTTTCCGAAGGCAAAGGCACCCCACTCCAGTACTCTTGCCTGGAAAATCCCATGAACGGAGGAGCCTGGTAGGCTGCAGTCCATGGGGTCGCTAAGAGTCGGGCATGACTGAGCGACTTCACTTTCACTTTTCACTTTCATGCATTGGAGAAGGAAATGGCAACCCACTCCAGTGTTCTTGCCTGGAGAATCCCAGAGACAGTGGGCTCCCATCTATGAGGGTCGCACAGAGTCGGACACGACTGAAGCAACTTAGCAGCAGTAGCATCAGCAGGGGTATATGCCTAGGAGTGGAATTGCTGGGTCATATGGTGGTTTTATTCCTAGTTTTGTAAGGAATTTCCATACATCTTCCATAGTGGCTGTATCAATTTACATTCCCACCAACAGTGCAATAGCATTCCTTTTTCTCCACACCCTGTCCAGCATTTATTGTTTGTAGAATTTTGATGATTGCGATTCTGCCTAGTGTGAGGTGATATCTCACTGTAGTTTTGATTTGCATTTCTCTAATAATGAGAAGACTCTTGAGAGTCCCTTGGACTGCAAGGAGATCCAACCAGTCCATCCTAAAGGAGATCAGTCCTGGGTGTTCATTGGAAGGACTGATGCTGAAGCTGAAACTCCAATGTTTTGGCCACCTCATGCGAAGAGTTGACTCACTGGAAAAGACCCTGATGCTGGGAGGGCTTGGGGGCAGGAGGAGAAGGGGACGACAGAGGATGAGATGGCTGGATGGTATCACCGACTCAATGGACATGAGCCTGAGTGAATTCCGGGAGTTGGTGATGGACAGGGAGGCCTGGTGTGCTGTGATTCATGAGGTCTCAAAGAGTCGGACATGACTGAGTGACTGAACTGAACTGAACTGAACTGAATAATGAGCAAGGGCTTCCTTTGTGGCTAGCTGGTAAAGAACCATGGGACATCCTGAATCCTAGGCCTATACTTATACTCAAAACTATCTCCAACCCCACCTTTTTCTTGGTGTCTCATTTCCATAGGATCTTATTTGCTACTAGAAAATTACTAAATTAATAGGCTCAGTTCAGGTAAAAATTGCAAGGAAGTATTTCAGAGAAATGACTAGTGATATGAGCATTTTGGCATGCAAAATTCACAGTGGGAAAATAAGCTGCTTTCGTGAAGTTCCAGAGTTATTCCTGAATAAGATGTTGTCATTTTCAAAAAATTAATGTGCTATTTTTCTATAACTTAAAACATCCACTAAGAAATGTCTAAAAGAACTAAGACCACATGCATCTCAGGAAAGTCTTTGTTTCTAATCTCAAACTTATGAAGATTCTACAAAGAGATAGCCATCAGGGCAAAACAAATCCATCATCAATAACAGGGTTGTGTGTGAAGTCGCTCAGTCATGTCTGACACTTGCAACCCCATGGACTGTAGCCCACCAGGCTCCTCTGTCCATGGGATTCTCTAGGCAAGAATACTGGAGTGGGTTGCCATTTCCTTCTCCAGGGGATCTTCCCAACCCAGGGATTGAACCCGGGTCTCATGCATTGCAGGCAGATGCTTTATCCTCTGAGCCACCAGGGAAGCCCTATAACAGGGTTAAGATTGCATATAAACAGTTAAAACAAAACAACAACATTGTAAATCAACTATGTGCTGTGCTTAGTCCCTCAGTCATGTCCAACTCTTTCTGACCCCATGGACTGTATTTCAAATTTAAAAAAGATTGCATGTAAAATACATAAAGAATGTATATTTTGAGGATGTGGCTAAAAACTCACCATGTCCACTTTATACACTGCCTTGACTAATAAAAAGATATAATTCTGGGCATGATTTTCTCAATGTCAGTTCCACAGAGTCTCCGAGTTCTTATATTAGTGACAAAAATGAAAACTATAGAACAAGTTAGTGTTCTTTCTGATTCCATGTATGTTTAGTTAATTGAGTTCTTTTTCCCTCTGCCTGTTTTATCTCCATAGCCCTTAGTGATTGCGTGATATATTTGGCTTCTTGCTTATCTCTATCTAAATTGAGAATAAAATATAAATTCCACGAGGAGAAAGAATTTTTTTACCACTGTATCTCCAGTGCCTGAAACACTCTGACACATAGTAGGTGCTTAACAAACATCTGATGTATGAAAGAGGATGCCACTATATTAAGAGAGATAACAAACACAGATTCTATTATAATGGAACAACAAAAAAGGAGATGAATGATTGATAAAAATGCCATTATTGTTTGTATCTATATCTGAATATGCATTTATATGCCTTTATGTGAAAGAGCAGTGCTGAGTTAATTTCCTTCCGTTTCAAATAATGACTATATTTATATTGATAAAGTTAGTATACCATGAAGTAAATAATATTTTGCCTCATTCTCAATGTTCTTTAGTTTATATTGCTATCTTTGTCTTCTATGAAAGAGTATTTTCTTTTTTAATTTTTTTTATTTTATATTGGAGTATAATTAGTTAACAATCTTGCATTAGCTTCAGGTGTCCAGAAAAGTGATTCAGTTACATATATACCTATTCGTTTTCAAATTCTTTTCCCATTTAAGTTTTACAGAGTATTCAGCAGAGTTCTCTGAGCTATACAGTAGGTCTTTGATGGTTATCCATTTTAAATATAGCAGTGTGTACATGTCAATCCCAAACATTTAATACATCTTTTATCATAAGTCACTTTAAATCAGTGTTGGAAGTAAACAGAATGTACGTTTTACTAATGATAACATATAAATCAGAGAAATATTCATTAGGCATGGTACCAGACCCTGGAAAACAAGTGTCTTATTTAAGATGTCTGTTTTCTTGAAAATCAAAAGCATAGGAGAATATTGATTAAAATAGTCTTCCCCCCAAGAAAACTAGCACATTCTCTTTACAGACAGAAAAACAAGAATGTTGATAACTGAACTATAACAAGACTCTGAATTAGACTAATTAAAACCAAACATTAGAATTTCTATAAATCTATGTTTGATTGAGGTGCTTGCTAATATATCTTCTCTGATTACATAGACTATATGGACTTTCATAATTACAGAACACACTGAGAGAAAATTATTCTTGCTAGCAAATAGCAAATAGTTTAGTTACTGTTCTTTTAAAAATATATCTCCCTTAGTAATTATATCAACATATTTTATGATTGTTTCCTCTTTCTAACATTATATAAATGGATTCATTTGAATCTCAGTGGAGAAAAGGCACAGACTATAAAAATACTTGAATAATGAGCTCATAGCTTTCAAAACCATATAAAGAAGAACTAAGATAAAGTCAATATTCTGATAAAATACATATACGCTTCTAAGTAAAACTTCAGGGTAAACGTACTGTAACTGCAACTGGTACTAATATAACTTTGGTTAACATCTAGCAAGTATATAAGGAAATCAAAACAACCCCCCCTCAAAAAAAAAAAGCAAAGGAAGAAGTTCATGCTGAACTTAAACTTTTGTGTGGAGCCACTAAACATTAGTGGACAAAGCAATACTCAAGAAAGAAATGTGGTCAATATTGTCAATTAAAAATAAGTATTTTCCAATATACATGATTTAAAGTTATGAGTCACTCATGAAAAAATTATTAGAGGACTAATTTAGCAACGTAATAAATGATGGTGTAAACAGCAGCAGAAGTTTCCCTGAGAAGATGATCTATTTAAACCTCAGATTAAAGATAAAACGCCTGAAGAATTTATGGTAATAAAACACAATGGAAATGCTACAATGGAAATATGGAAATAGGATAACTTTTTAGAGTAGACTGGTGAAAATAAAATAATGAGATACCTGCTGCTGCTGCTAAGTAACTTCAGTCGTGTCCGACTCTGTGTGACCCCATAGACAGCAGCCCACCGGGCTCCCCCGTCCCTGGGATTCCCCAGGCAAGAACACTGGAGTGGGCTGCCATTTCCTTCTTCAATGCATGAAAGTGAAAAGTGAAAGGGAAGTCGCTCAGTCGTGTCTGACTCTTTGCGTCCCCATGAATCACAGCAAGCCAGGCCTCCCTGTCCATCACCAACTCCCGGAGTTTACTCAAACTCATGTCCATTAAGTCGGTGATGCCATCCAGCCATCTCATCCTCTGTCGTCCCCTTCTCCTCCTGCCCCCAATCCCTCCCAGAATCAGAGTCTTTTCCAGTGAGTCAACTCTTTGCATGAGGTGGCCAAAGTACTGGATTCTCAGCTTTAGCATCAGTCCTTCCAAAGAACACCCAAGACTGATCTCCTTTAGAATAGATTAGTTGGATCTCCTTCCAGTCCAAGGGACACACAAGAGTCTTCACCAACACCACAGTTCAAAAGCATCAATTCTTCAGCACTCAGCTTTCTTTTTAGTCCAACTCTCACATCCATACATGACCACTGGAAAAACCATATCCTTGATTAGATGGACCTTTGTTGGCAGTCATGTCTCTGCTTTTGAATATGCTATCTAGGTTGGTCATAACTTTCCTTCCAAGGAGTAAGCGTCTTTTAATTTCATGGCTTCAGTCACCATCTGCAGTGATTTTGGAGCCCCCCAAAATATAGTCTGACACTGTTTCCACTGTTTCCCCATCTATTTCTCATGAAGTGATGGGACCAGATGCCATAATCATTGTTTTCTGAATGTTGAGCTTTAAGCCAAGTTTTTCACTCTCCTCTTTCACTTGCATCAAGAGGTTCTTTAGTTCCTCTTCATTTTCTGCCATAAGGATGGTATCGTCTGCATGTCTGAGGTTATTGATATTTCTTCTGGCAATGTTGATTCCAGCCTGTGCTTCTTCCAGCCCAGCATTTCTCATGATATACTCTGCATATAAGTTAAATAAGCAGGGTGACAATATACAGCCTTGACGGCCTCCTTTTCCTATTTGGAACCAGTCTGTTGTTCTTACTGTTCTGACCTGTCTGACCAGTTCTGACTGTTGCTTCCTGACCTGCATACAGGTTTCTCAAGAGGCAGGTCAGGTGGTCTGGTATTCCCATCTCTTTCAGAATTTTCCACAGGTGATTGTGATCCACACAGTCAAAGGCTTTGGCATAGTCAATAAAGCAGAAATAGATGTTTTCTGGAACTCTCTTGCTTTTTCCATGATCCAGTGGATGTTAGCAATTTGATCTCTGGTTCCTCTGCCTTTTCTAAAACCAGCTTGAACATCTAGAATTTCACGGTTCACGTATTGCTTAAGCCTGGCTTGGAGAATGTTGAGCATTACTTTACTAGCGTGTGAGATGAGTGCAATTGTGTGCTGGTTTGAGCATTCTTTGGCATTGTCTTTCTTTGGGATTGGAATGAAAACTGAGCTTTTCCAGTCCTGTGGCCACTGCTGAGTTTTCCAAATTTGCTGGCATATTGAGTTCAGCACTTTCACTGCATCATCTTTCAGGATTTGAAATAGCTCAACTGGAATTTCATCACCTCCACTAGCTTCGTTTGTAGCGATGCTTTCTAAGGCCCACTTGACTTCACATTCCAGGATGTCTGGCTCTAGATGAGTGATCACCCCATCGTGATTATCTGGGTCGTGAAGATCTTTTTTGTACAGTTCTTCCGTGTATTCTTGCCACCTCTTCTTAGTATCTTCTGCTTCTGTTAGATCCCTACCATTTCTGTCCTTTATTGAGTCCATCTTCACATGAAATGTTCCCTTGGTATCTCTAATTTTCTTGAAGAGATCTCTAGTCTTTCCCATTCTCTTGTTTTCCTCTATGTCTTTGCATTGATCTCTGTGGAAGGCTTTCTTATCTCTCCTTGATATTCTTTGGAACTCTGCATTCAGATGCTTATATCTTTCCTTTTCTTCTTTGCTGTTTGCTTCTCTTCTTTTCACAGCTGTCCTGGGAAGCAAAGACCTCCCCAGACAGCCATTTTCCTTTTTTGCATTTCCTTTCCATGGGGATGGTGTTGATCCCTGTCTGCTGGACAACGTCACAAACCTCCATCCATAGTTCATCAGGCACTATCTCTATCAGATCTAGTCCCTTTGGACTGGCCAAATACAAAAATGTGACAAAACCAGTTACTGGCAAAGATGAGGAACCACAGGAACTCTCATTTGTTGTTAGTGGGAATGCAAAATGGTACAGCCACTTTGGAAGCAATGTCTTACATAGCTAAACCTTGTCATACGCTATGATCTAGCAATTTTGCTCCTAGATAGTGCACCAAGTGATTTGAAAGCTAATGCCCACACAGAAACATGCACCTGAATTGTATAAAGCTTAACTCATACTCTCTGTGTGTGTGTGTGTGTGTCTCTCTCTCTCTCTCTCTCACACACACACACACACACAAATTGGAGGCAACCAAAATGTCCTTTACTACCTGAATGTTTAAACTAACTACAGAACATCAATATAACAGAATATTATTCAAGAATAAAAAGAAATGGGCTATCAAATCACAAAGAGAAATGGATGAAACTTAATGATGTTATTAAGTATAATAAGCTAGTCTGGGAAAGGTTATACACTGTGAAAGTTGCTCAGTCATGTCCGACTCTTTGTGACTCCGTGGACTGTAAGTCCATGGAATTCTCCAGGCCAGAATACTGGAGTGGGTAGCCTTTCCCTTCTCCAGGGGATCTTCCCAAGCCAGGGATCGAACGCAGGTCTCTCAGTCTGGAAAAGGTTACAGACTGCATGATGCCAATTATACCACATTCTGCAAAAGGTAAAACTGTAGCGCGAATAAAAAATAGCAGAGGCTTTTTTTCCTTTTGCTTCAAAATACTTTTTATTAGTTTGGATACAGTTTGTCAACACTCAACTACTCTTCTTCCTTGATGTGAAAATCCACTCCATCGGGGTTTCCTGTGTCCCGTAACTAATATACTGTAATGTTATTCTGTGCATCACCAAGAACCTCGATATTGGGACATTGGCATCTATCACCGGTTGCCGCAATGAGTTTCAGATTCCGCATCCTGGACACAAGGTTCACAAGTTTCGTCTTGACCTGGGTTAAGACACCGCACATAGAGTCTTTGTAGGGGGAAGCCTTTATCTTCTTTCTTCCTGGAGGGCCAGATGAACAGCCCTGACGGCCAGGAGGAGTGCAGACGTTACTTTCGTCATCGCCTCCGGGAAACTTCAGGATCACCAAAAACATGAGGAAGGTTAACAGCCAGTGCGAATTGCTCCCAAACCAGCCTGGGGCATGCTCTGGTTGATTCTGCCGAATTCGGAAGTGCGTTCCGCTGGGCACCATCCATGGGGGTTCTTTGGCTTCATCTCTCAGGACGTAAAACATATAGGCAAAGACAAACGAGATAAACGTAGACCAAAGAAATAACCATATTACCGACCGCATCGTGAGCTGAGACGAAGTGGCTCCTGGTGCGCTGGTCTGCACTGGCACCTGGAGACTGAGGACCAGGCAAGGCTGGGCCCTTGGTGACGTCACAGAGGGCCCCGCCCCCACCAGAACCCATGTGGCCATGGGATGACTTCAGAGCAGAGGGTAAGGAGGCCTGCAGGGGTCAACCGAGGAGTGGGGCTTAAAGGGACATGGGGACATTTCCAGTGGGCAGTTGAAAAAGAGGTGAGGAGTGACAGAGTGCCATCTCCATGCCAGTGTATTCTTTCTTTTTTATTTTTTTTAATTTTTTTAATTTTTTTTAATTTTTTTTAATTTTTATTTTTATTTTTTTAAATTTTAAAATCTTTAATTCTTACATGCGTTCCCAAACATGAACCCCCTCCCACCTCCCTCCCCATAACACCTCTCTGGGTCATCCCCATGCACCAGCTCCAAGCATGCTGTTCCTGCATCAGACATAGACTGGCGATTCAATTCTTACATGATAGTATACATGTTAGAATGTCATTCTCCCAAATCATCCCACCCTCTCCCTCTCCCTCTGAATCCAAAAGTCCATTATACACATCTGTGTCTCTTTCCCTGTCTTGCATACAGGGTCGTCATTGCCATCTTCCTAAATTCCATATATATGTGTTAGTATACTGTATTGGTGTTTTTCTTTCTGGCTTACTTCACTCTGTATAATGTTCTCCTGGGAGAGTGGGTCCATCTTCTATTTTTATTTTTCCATTTGTGGAATCCAGACACTGTGGTGACCAGAGCAGACCCAGGGGCATGTGCCCCTGTGGAGCAGAGAGCCAAGTGGGAAAGAAAGATATTAAACCAGAGGCCACAAACTAGGAGCCACTGGTGTTTTGTGCGGCCTGCCACTGTTCCTAAAAATGATTGTGCCCAGGGCTAAGTCCTGTCTGACTCTTTGCCACCCCATGGACTGTAGCCTGCCAGGTTCCTCTGGAGACGGAAAGTCAGGTGCATCACCAGGGATGCAGTAGGGGTGGGCAATGAGGCAGGTACTCTCTAAGGTCCCTCCCAGATCAGAGGTTCTATGATCCTGCATGGCAATTTCCCAGAGGGCAGGGATGCACCTCCCAGGCAACAAGCAGCAGAACTGGCACATCTCTGGGGAATTGCTGAGTTGGCAAAACTACACTAGCTCTGATGCCCCTGTGGATGAGCAAGTGCTGGCTGCACTCCTCCTCCCCGTCTGTGCATGTTTAAACACTACATGTGTTTGAAGGTGACCTTGCTCTGCAGGTGTGGCTTGAGAGCTGTGTTCCTTCCTTCTCTAGGAAGACGACCCTTCTTTGTGCTGTGCGAGTTGATGATCCGGATGCATGTGTATGGCTGCAGCACTCGGCACTTTGCCTTTCTGTCTGGGCCGGTGGTTTTCACACTTGAGTGTGTATCAGGGTCACCTAGAGGGCTTGAAAGGCCCATTTTGCTGGATCTCAGTCCTCAGTCAGGCCTGGGTGAGACTTGAAGACTGGCACTTCTGCACATCTCTGGGCAACACTGAGAACCACCCTGCAGAAAATGGCTTCACTCACAAAGATGTGGCTTGCCTCTGACTGCTGTGCACTGAACCTGAGGGCCCAGTGGGAGTGGAGTGGTAGCAAGAGCACCGAACTGGAGCCTGAAGACCAAGGTTCTACACTGCACCTGCACTCTAGCGAACTGTGTGATCTTAGGGAAGCCTCAGCACCTCTTTGCGCCTATAGCTGCCTCGCAGGCACAAGGGCGCGATGAAGTTGGTGACTGCTACTCTGGGTGTTTCTGAAATTCAGATTTGGTCTGTCACTCTTGTCCCCAGCCTAGTCTTCCCAATTGGGAAGCCAGATACCCCCACAGCACGCCACCCCCAAGCATCCAAGTGCCCACTTCTGTCCATAATCACCCCCAGCTGGAGTGGTCCACTTGCTTGGGGGTCTCCTTCTACAGCCAGCCCTGTGTATGGAGCCCAAAAGGTGAAACTGGTGTCTCCCTCTTGGAGATCCACATCTACCACTTGGGGGTATGTGTGTCTTGCATGTGCTACTTGAAACGCCTTTTAGTGCAGAGATAAGGATACAGAATCCTAGAGCTAGTCTCCTGATGGTAAAATTCTGATGGTAAAGACTTACTGTGTTACCTTGGGTAAGTTAGTTAACATCTCTGAGCCTCACATACCCAACTTTAAAATGGAGAAACATTACCTACTTCATGGGATTGCTGTGAGGACTAAATGAGATCATGTATGCAAGGCCTTTACCATAGTGCCTGGCACATAGTAAGTGCTTAACATGGTAGCTGTTGTTTCTCAAAAAGAGGATAATGGCCTCCTCTATAACATTAGAGATGCAGGAAAGCTGAAAACACTATGGTTGCAGGTGTTGTACTTTCTTAATACCTCCCATGGTACATAATAACGACAATAGGAATACATGTATACTGACACTAGGGTTTCCCAGGCGGTGCTAGTGCTAAGGAACCCGCCTGCCAATGCAGGACATGTAAGAGACTGGAATTCGACCCCTCAGGGTTCAATCCATGGGTTGAGAAGATCCTCTGGAGAAGGGAATGGCAACCCACTCCAGTATTCTTGCCTGGAAAATCTCATGGACAGAGGAGCCTGGCGGGCTACCATCCACAGGGATGCAAAGAGTCAAACACGACTGAAGTAACTTAGCATGCATGCATAGTAATACCTTATAGAAATGTATATTTCACATTTTTGAGAACACTATCCACTAAATCCTCTCATTCCATCCTTATCACACTATAAGGA
Source organism: Capra hircus (assembly GCF_001704415.2). Taxonomy (NCBI): domain Eukaryota; kingdom Metazoa; phylum Chordata; class Mammalia; order Artiodactyla; family Bovidae; genus Capra; species Capra hircus. The sequence continues at coordinate 33,462,625 of NW_017189517.1, read as the reverse complement.
CAAGGCCACCACATTTGTGTGCATCTCAGGATGAGCTGCGATGTTCTGAAAACACTGCTGTCTACAAGCCTCCCATCAGTAGGCTGCTTTTCCCTATGTGGATTTCTGCTCCTGCATGGGTGAGAGAGCATCCTGGGCCATGGCTGCCAGCTGGGGAGGCTCCAGGGACCCCATCTGGTACTCAGCCCATTTCTCTCAGGTACACATCAGGCCTAGAGGCTGCTTCCCATGTGGCATTATTGCTTGCATTCTGTTTACTGCATGCATTGCTGCCACTGCTGCTGCTGCTAAGTCGCTTCAGTCATGTCCGAGTCTGTGTGACCCCAGAGACGGCAGCCCACCAGGCTCCCCTGTCCCTGTGATTCTCCAGGCAAGAACACTGGAGTGGGTTGCCATTTCCTTCTCCATTGTATGAAAGTGAAAAGTGAAAGGGAAGTCGCTCAGTCATGCTCGACTCTTTGTGACCCCATGAACTGCAGCCTACCAGGCCCCTCCGTCTGTGGGATTTTCCAGGCAAGAATACTGGAGTGGGGTGCCATCGCCTTCTCCATACTGCATGCATTACTAGGCCCCAAATATCCAGATGATTCTAATTGGATGATTCGGGGACTTCTGATACTAGACATAAATGAAACCACAACAATGCTCTGGACTTTTTCAGTTGCACTTATCAGGCCATGAAAAATCAGACCACCCTTCTATGCTGCCAGTGACACTTATTAAGGTGAAATCATGAAGATGGCTCTGGCTGTGGTGTTACCGCCACACTCGGCATTAATTAGAGTTCACTGATTGGTGAGGAATCAAGCACAGGAGATTCAGAAACTCATTATGGTGCTTAATTTGTTTCCTCAGCAGAAACTGGATAAGGATTCTAGATTTCAGTGATTTCACTTCCCTGCTCTTTTCTTTCCCTTCATGCTTCTCTCGTCACTGACTCAGCTGGAAACAGAGGTCAATGGCAGGTCCTCTGTGTGCATGCTAAGTCGCTTTTGTCATGTCTGACTCTTTGCATCCCCATGGACTGTAGCCTGCTAGGCTCCTCTCTCCATGGGTTTCTCTAGGCAAGAATACTGGAGTGGGTCGCCAGACCCTCCTCCAGGGGATCTTCCTGATTCAGGGGTCAAATCCACATCTCTTATGTCCCCTGCAGTGGCAGGCAGGTTCTTTACCACTAGTGCCACCTGGGAAGCCTGGCGGGTCCCCTATTTGGTGCCTATTGTTTGACTTCCCTGAGCCTTCCCCCGTGGCCACCTTCTGTCCCTTATCTTTAAGATCCCAGCAAGAGGCAACCTTACCTTGTTCAGCTCTATTCTAGTCACACTAGGCTTCCTGCTGTTCCTTAAACTGGTCCTTTGCACTTGCTATTCACTGTGACTGACTTTGTGGGGCTCTTGTTCCCTCTCTTCTTTAAAGCCTTTATTCAAATGTCACCTTCTCAGGGAGGCCTGACATAACCAACATATTTTAAAACTGACCCTCTCTTGGTCCTCATCTGCATTTCTTGCTTTATCCACAGTATCTGTTTCCTTCTAAAATGCTAATTTCCCTATCTGGTGAAGGACTCTGGCTGTCCAGATGAGAGGTACTGTCTACCTCTCTGTTGGGATGCCAGAGGTCAGGATAGTACTCACAGCTTTACCAGGCCAATGGATTTGGAGAGAAGTGGTCCATCCAACAAAGAAAAGCAAAATAAACAACATATTTACTTTACCTCACATCCCCTGTTTTTTTCTCCTTACCCTGTCAAAGCCTTCAGAGTCCAGTTTCTACCTGATAATACAAATCAGCCAAGAAGGCATATGTAGGGAGAGAGGATAAGACAAGAGGATTCTAACTGAAGCCCTTTTAGGCCAAAGAGTTTGAACACAGGGGACCTTGCCTGGCCAGGGTTGTCCAGAGACTTCAGGCTAAGCATATTTCATTTTATTTTAATGTAATAAGTATTTTAAAACAGAATGATTCATTTTAGATGATTGATTAATGAATAAAATAATATTTCTAAACCAAAAAAAATTACTAATTTCCCAATTGCTTTAGTTATCCCCTCCTCCACATTCACTCTACTAAAAGGCAAGACCCAGAAAGGCAAGGATATATTTAACTTTCTATTTTGCAATAAGAATTAAAGATTTTAAAATTTAAAAAAAAATAAAAAAATAAAAAGCAGTGTTTCAAGGGGATGGAGTATTGATATTTTTGTTTCTTTGGGAGCTTCTATCACAAAAGTGAATACTCATAGCTTGCATTTTTATAATACTTCAAAAGTAGGTTCCCATACAAATTCCTTGAGATGCATTATTATTGGGTCTGATTCACAGAAGAGGACACTGTGACTCAGGAGGTACAGCAGATACTATCGATGTCCTTCCCATATCCTTTGTCATTTATCATTTCTGTGCCTGCCAGCCTGCTTTCAAACTGCCTAAAATAATGTTTGACTTTACAGGAAAATAGTAAACATAGCACAGAGTGGCTGTACACCATTCACCCAGCTTCCACTCACATTAAACTCCTTACATAATAATGGTAATAGTATTGAAACCAGGAAATTAATATTGATACAACACTGTTAACTAATCTATAGACATTCAAATTTCTCCAGTTTTCCCACTCATGTCTGTTTTTTAATTCCAAGATCCAATTCAGGGATCTCATATTGTATTTATTGTCATGTCTCATGAGTGTAGGTTTCCCTGGTAGCTCAGCTGGTAAAAAATCCACCTTTAATGCAAGAGACCCCAGTTAGATTCCTGGGTAGAGACAATCCCCAGGAAATGGGATAGGCTATCCACTCCAGTATTCATGGGCTTCCCTGGTGGCTCAGATGGTACACAATCTGTCTGCAACACGGGAGACCTGGGTTTGATCCCTGGGTTGGGAAGATCCCCTGGAGGAGGGCCTGGCAACTCACTCCAGTGTTCTTGCCTGGAGGACCCCCATGGACAGTGGAGCCTGGCAGGCTACAGTCCATAGGGTCGCCAAAATTTTGTGACCCTATGGACCGTAGCCCTCCAGGGTCCTCTGTCCATGGGGGTTCTCCAGGCAAGAACACTGGAGTGGGTTGCCATGCCCTCCTCCAGGGGATCTTCCCAACCCAGGGATTGAACCTGCATATCTTACACCCCCTGCACTAGAAGGTGGATTCTTTACCACAGAGTCACCTGGGAAGCCCTGACTGATGTTATTTCATGGTTAAATTAAGGTTGGGTATTCGAAGCAAGAATACCACTGAAGTGAAGTTGTGCAGGGTGGGGTTTTTTGATTGTTCCTTGTGGTAGCCCCAGTTGACTAGGTCAGGCCCTGACATATGGGAGGTGCTCAGTACTCGTGACGCCACAAAGGAATCAGACCCCCAGGCACTCGCACTCCTTTGCGACCATGGGACGATTATGTTCTTGGAACATCACATTCACTGGGAACCTCTTATACCTTTGAGGAAGAAGAAAGTAAGCAAACTGGGTAGGGAGAAGGTTCCCTACCACAAAGTTAAACAATAACAGGTGAAGGAACCCAAGTAGCATGTGGCCCAGTGAGAGAGAAATGGTATAACACTTAGAGAAAATGATAGAAAAAGTGTTGTTACTTGAAAAAAATAATAACCTCCCACCTACTATAGACTGAATCCCCTCAAAATTGATGTTGAAATTTAATCCCCAATGTGGTAGTATTTGAATGTGGGTCTTTGGGAGGTGATCAGGTAATGAGGATGGAAACCTGATAAATGGGATAGTGCCCTTATAAGAAAAGGCCCACAGAGCTCCTTCGTCTCCCTCTGCCATGTGAGATTATAGCGAGAAGATGGTCATCCACAACCAAGGATTGGCCTCACTAAATTTGCTGGTACCTTGATCTTTGTACTGCTAAAAAATAAATTTCTGTTGTTTATAAGCCACTCCCTCTACAGTATTCTGTTAGAGCCACCAGAACAGATAAAACATTCACCCAAACAAAACACATTACCTTACATGTGAAAGTAAGTGGCTCAGTCCACAGGTTCTGAAGTCAGATTGGTGGATTCACAACCTGGCTCTGACACTTACTAGCTAGGTAATGATGAACAAACCTCTTAACCTCTCTGTGCCTCATTTTCCTCATCTGCAAAGTGGAGCTGCTATTAATAGTAACATAGTAGTGTTTTTCTGGGGAATGCTGGAGGTAATACAGGTGAGCAGCTTAATATGTTCAGCTGTTTCAGTCATGTCCGATGTTTTGTGACCCCATGAAATGTAGCCCTCCAGGCTCTGGTCTATGGTGTTTTTCAGGCGAGAATACTGGAGTGGGTGGCCTTTTCCTACTCCAGGGGATCTTCCCAACCGAGGGATCAAACCCATGTCTCTTGCGTCTCTTGCCTTGACAGGCAGGTTGTTTACCACTAGCACCACCTGACCCACTCCAGTATTCTTGCCTGGAAAATCCCTGTGGACAAAAGAGCCTGGCAGGCTACAGTCCATGGGGTTGCAAAGAGTCGGATACGACTGAGCGACTAAGCACAACACAGCACAACACAGCCCAGCGCCACCTGCGAAGCCCTGTCCGATGTTATCTCGTGGTTAAATTAAGGTTGGATACTTGGAGCAAGAAGCTTAGAGCCGTATCTGAAACAGTAAGCACTTAACTTTCCAGAACACTATCCAATAAGTCATCTTATTAGATATTCAAAGCAATCCCTCAAGAGCAGATATTATGACTTTCATTGACCAATAAAGAAAGTGAGCATTAGGGAGTTCCCTGGGGTCCAGTGGTTAGAATTCAGTGCTTTCACTGCTGTGACCCAGGGTTCAGTCCCTGGTCAGGGAACTACAATCCCACGAGCTGCATGGCATGGCCATAAAACAAAAAACAACAGAGAAAAAAGAAGAAAGAAATTGAGGCTTAGAAAACTGAAAAGATTCACCTCAGGCCTCCTAAGCTACTGAGCGAGAAAGCTGGAGTAAGATATAGGTCATACCTTTCCTAGTCCAGTGCTGTTTAGATTTATCTCTTAGCATCACACTCTTCTTGGTACTGGAGAGGATCTGGGATACTGTCAACCTTCTAGGATCTTCCAGCACAAGTGAGAAAGAGAGAGCAAGCATTCTAAGATAGCCCAGCAACTCTCCATGGAACAGTGGTCATACTGACAACCACAGGCAGCTTCCACCTTATACCGACAGGGCTTCTGAGATGGTTGTTTGAACCACGGGAGGTATTTTCCAAGGGAGGTAACACTGTGAGCAAGAGTAGGCACCCAAGCCAGCCTACCAAACATACTCATAGCAGATCACGGCTACTGACACAGAGCCCAGCTACTGATGCACTTCCTGGGGCACAGTTTCTTACAGGGGTGGGGAAAGGAGGCAGAGGCTGGGGAGGAAGGTACAGCCTGGGTTCTGCCAGGCCTTGATGGCCCAGGAAGAAAGTTGGCTTTGGTTCTACATGTGTGGGGAAACCACTGGAGGCTGTCAAGCCAAGGAATTATTTTATCTGATTTACTTTTGAAAGAGCACTTTGATGCTATCGTAGAGAACCATGCAGAGCTGATTCTGTCGTGAGACAGACCTGGACTTGAATTTCAACTCTTTCCCTTCATAGATTGAACTTTTCCTGTGTAACAGAGATAATAATAGTATTAGAGGATGGGATTGACATGTACACACTGTTGTATATAAATTCAATAAACAATAAGGACCTCCTGTATAGCACAGGGAACTATACCCAATAATCTGTAATAACCTATATGAGAAAACAATCTAGAAAAGAGTGACTATATATTATATATCTGTATAACTGATTAACTTTACTGTATACTTGAAACTAATACAATGTTGTAAATCAATTTACAGTTCAATTTTTAAAAATAGCCTTCACCTCACGGGTGTGCAGTAAGGAGTACAACAGATAATGTATATAAAGTGCTTAGTCCAGTGGCTGGTCCATAGTAGGTGTTCAGTGTGTGTCAGCTGCAATTATTATTATTATTAGTTGTTGTTGTTTTATTATTATAGTAACAACTTTGAGAGAATACACAGGATGGGATTCATATTAAGCGCTAGGTCAATGCGGGTTGAAATAAACTTTTTGGACTCCTGAGACCTGACACGATGGTGGACTCTTCAGATGCCAGGTGAGGAGATGGAAAAGGTCTGTCTGGGGGTACTGCCAACTAACTACATCCTTTCTTCCCAGCCCAGGACATGCTCTTGCCTGTGGCTGTATCCCTGCACAGGACTATGTCTGGGCACTGAGTGAGATGACAGAGAAGGCATGGATAAAGAAGCATTCTTTCCTCACCATTCGTATTAGTTCCCAGAGTCCCAAAGGGTCCATTCATTCAAAAGTGCCCCCTGTGTGCTAGTCCGATGCTGGGCCATGCCATCTTTCCAGCAATGGCTGAGTCACAAGAACCCTGGGGGAAGCCCCAGTGGGCTAACCATCACCATACACTGTGAGGATTATGCAATGTGGCAACTGGGAGGAGCCAGGTCCAAGGCTTCTGGTGGCTGCTTGGCCATTGGCTTCTCCTTGGACTCTGGTTTAGCTATTCCTTGGCCTGAGAAACATGAGGTTATGAATCACCCTCCAGCCAGGAGGGGCAGACTGGGATAGCACTGCGGCCCATGTCTCAAATGTGCCCTGTGCCACAGATAGACCATGCCCAGAGAATGGAGATGAAGCACAGGGGTTTCTCTTCTGGCACGGTCCTGAGCTTTGCTGTCTCATCTGGCTGCACCCAGTTCTTACAGTCCCAAAGCCTGTCTGCTTCATGGAATGGAGGATTGCAGAGACACAGCATGCCCTCTCAGCAAAGGGAGTTGTGCCATGCCAACCCATGCCTAGGCTGTCTGGCTCTTAGGTAAGCTTGGTGTGCCAGGAATGACTGGGACTCAAGCCAAAGCTCCATGCAATTCACCTGCCACTTTATCCTGCTATTACTTCTTATTCAATGCTTTAACATTTACTTCCATTGATTCTTCTTTTTTTTTTTTTTTCACTATTTGTTTGGCTGCATTGGGTCTTAGTTGCATCATGTGGGATCTTAGTTGAGGCATGCAGGATCTATTTCCCTGACCAGGGATCGAACCTAGATCCCTGCATTTGGGAGCAAAGAGTCTTAGTCACTGGATCACCAGGGAAGTCTCTAGTTCCATTACTTCTTTCAAACATTTGATCGCTTAATCAACAAGATTTAAAAATTTTATTGTCATTGAAGTATGTAGTTGATTTACAATGTTGTGTTAGTATCTGGTGTACAGCAAAGTGATTCAGTTATATATAGATATATATGTTCTTTTTCATCTTCCTTTCCATTATGACTTATTACAGGATATTGGATATAGTTCCCTGTGCTATACAGTAGGACCTTGTTGTTGACCCATCCTATATATAAGAGCTTACATCTGCTAATTCCAAATTCCTAATGTGTCTCTCCCTCACTCCCTCCCCTTCAGCAACTACAAGCCTGTCTCTATGTTTCAACAACATTTATGGAATGCCAACTCTGTGCTAGGCACTGTGGGAGGTGGCGCAGACACATGAGACAAAATCCCTGCCCTCAAGGAACTTACATTCTGAAGAGACTAGATCATTCATATTATTTATTTCTCCCATCCAAAAAGTTAATAAAATACTCTTTCAACTCTAACCCCACCTCCAGATACTACTACTGCCCCACTGCTGCCCTCCTCCTTATAGTAAAACCTTGAAGCAACTGCTTATACTCATTGTCTCCAAGTCCTCTCCTTCCCCTCCTTCTTGTTCAGTTGCTCAGTCATGTCCAACTCTTTCCAGCATGATAGACTGCAGCATGCCAGGCTTCCCTGTCCTTCATTATCTCCCGGAGTTTGCTCAAATTCATGTCTATTAAGTTGATGATGCCATTCAATCATCTCATCCTGTGTCGCCCCCTGCTCCTCCTGCCCTGAATCTTTCCCAGTATCAGGCTCTTTTCCCTCTTCCATGGAATCTTCCTCCCTGTACACATGTACCTCCCAGATTAAGTTAGAAGCCACCTGCTCTGAACTTCCAGAACATGTTAAGAGTGTGGGCTTGAGAGTCAGACCTGTGCTGGAATATCACAGCTGTACCTTCCCAGTTCTGTGATCTTATATAAGTCATCTATCTTTTCAGGGCCTGATTATCCTTATCTGTAGAATGGAGATAAAACTATATAAGATATTTCAAAACACCTAACTGAAAGTGAGTCAGTTCTTTACATCAGGTGGCCAAAGTATTGGTGCTGCAGCTTCAGCTTCTGTCTATCCAACAAATATGCAGGGTTGATTTCCTTTAAGATTGAATGGTTTGATCTCCTGGCTATCCAATGGACTCTCAAAAGTATCCTCCAGCACCACAGTTTGAAAGCATCAGTTCTTCGGTGCTCAGTCTTCTTCATGGTCCAACTCTCACATCCATACATGACTATTGGAAAAACCATAGCTTTGCCTATATGGACCTTTGTTGGCAAAGTGATGTCTCTGCTTTTGAATACGCTGTCTAGGTTCATCATAGCTTTTCTTCCAAGGTGATCTGATTTACTATTGTCTAATATAGCTCTTGCTGCTGTGTGGAGGGCATGAGTGAAAGTAGAGAAGCAACTTCAGGGTGACCTAAACTAAGCTGGTGCCTAATGTCCCTTTCCATTTAGACAGAAGCCTGAGAGCAACATACAAATACATTCTGCTCAGATAAACACAGACTCAAGGCCATTGTTTTCTGGAAACCTTCCCAAAGCTATGATTCTATAGATTGCTAATTCTGTGACCAGTGGCTCAGTGGTTGGAATATGTATGCCATGTCCTGCCCTATGGACAGGGCCCCCTTGATCAGTAAGGCCCCCTTGACCAGTTAATGGGAAAGATGCTTTCTAACAAGAACACAATACAGTGATAAAGAGATTTGAAGATGTGATAGCAGCATTCATTCATCAAAATTTTAAAGAGCCCCACTAATCCCCAGCACTGGGTCTTTTATGCTTTCTAGTTGGTAGAGGTGGTAGGGAGGAGAAGAAAGAGAGAATGGGAGAGAGAGAACTCAGCTCACAAGGGAGCTTATACATTAGAGGAGGAGATCAAGACATGAACACAAACAGAAATCACACAAAATACATCAAGGTTAAGTATCCAAAGGGAGATAGAAATACAATAAATAATTGTCATTTATTTAACACTCGATTTATGTGAGGCACTGTGTTAAGGTTTACATACATTCTCCTTTAATATTCATAAGTCTATGGAGTAGGTAATATGATCACCCATGATGCTATAATAGCAGCTATCATTTATTAAGTGCTTTATATCAGCCAGGCATTGGGTTAGGTGTTTTGAAATATCTTATGTAGTAGTTTTATTTCCATTCTACAGATGAGGATAGTCAGGCCCTGAAAGGATAGGTGACTTATATAAGATCACAGAACTGGGAAGGTACAGCTGTGCTATTCCAACACAGGTTTGACTCTCAAGCCCACACTCTTAACATGTTCTGGAAGTTCAGAGCAGGTGGCTTCTAACTTAGTCTGGGAGGTCCATGTGTACAGGGACGAAGACTCCATGGAAGAGAGAAAGTGTGAAGATGAGGAGGAAATAAACTGGCAACTGGCCTCACTTGGCAGAGCTGGCAGTATGTGCTGGGGAGAACCTATCACTCCAGACTTGATCTTGGGGTACCTTGGTTCTTGCTTCTCCTAAGGCCCCAGAGAGTTCAAACATCTTTAACTGCCCTTCAAAGAAGGATAAGGTTTAGATTTTAAAACTCAAAACATGATGAGCAAGGAGTTGGCAGACCCTTCTTTAGTTCATTTCTTCGGTAGAAGCAGCCTTTGACATTTATAACATTGAAAACAAGATCCCAGATGGACAGGTAATCCAGGGGAGGCAAAACCCAGCAACCATCACCACATCTCAAGCCAGCAAAGAAAGTTCATCATGCATCACTGCTTACAGAACAGCAAAAATTCGCCAGTGATGTAAACCTCCATCAATACGGGATTGATGAGTTAAGTTAGGAGGCATCCGCAGAAAAGAACACTGTGTTGTTATAAAGGATGAAGTGAAACTATATATTCTGACAAGGAAAGACATTTCCCAAAGCTTATAAGTTAAAAAAGTAGGTCACACAACATTCTCTGTAGCATGATTTGATTTGTATCACAGATCTGTGTTTATGAATACACAAAACCATGAACCACAGTTATCCGGAAGTTGGTCAGCACAAAGAATTACAGAGGACTTTCTAATTCATATACTTTTGAATGCTGCTGACCTTTACATGCTTATATTACTTTTATCATTGGAAAAAAGTACAATAGTTTCCATTTTATGAAACAAAAGAAGCCTTCTTGGATCACCTTCCATCCATCCTGTCTATTGTAACTACAACATATCTTAGGTTCAGCAGTGCATCTGAAATTATATCCTACAACTTTCCCACAAATGAGTTAAGACAAGGCAGTGATATATTAAGCAGGTTATAACACAGGTGAAATAGACTGGCAATTGATCAAAAAATTTTACACAAAGCATAGCTAGCAACCAGGAAAAGAGTCACCAGAGAAAGGTCACAGGGCTTTTCCACTTTTACTAGTAGCTTAGATCAGTGATCCCCAACCTTTTTTGGCACCAGGGACTGATTTCCCAGAAGACCATTCTTCCATGGACTAGGGAGTGGGGGGCGCGGGGTGAATAGTTTCGGGATGAATCACGCGCATAACATTTATCGTGCACTTTATTTCTAATATAATGGTGCTGCTGATCTGACAGGAGGTACCAGTCCCTGGCCCGGAGGTTGGGGACCCCTGACTTAGATGACACAGAAAACATACTTACCACGTCTGAAGATGACGCAAAACTGGAGAGGATATCAAATTTGTTGAAGAACAAAGCTGAGATTCAAAATGAGCTCAGAATGGCTGGAGTACTGGGTAAATTTAAAAGAAATAATAAGGTGAAAATTATAAGATAAAGAAAAAAATTCTCAAAAATGTAAACGTCTATTTTGTGAGGCCAGAATAAGGGAAGCATGGCTTGGCAGCACGTCACATAAAAACAGACAATTCAAAAAAGATCTAGCAGTTCAAGTTGACCCATAGCGTAATGTAACTAAATTATGTAAAGCTACTAAAAACAGAGCACATTTTAGGTTGTATTAATTCAAGTATGGTTTCTAGACCCCAGAATATAATTGTCACACTGCAGTCTCTGCTGTTCTCTCCCGGAGTCTCCTGTTCCAATCTATGCCCCACATTGCACGAGGATCGTTAACAAAGGGAAACACCTCCAGAGGATGGTCATGAAATTGACAAAGGAGCTGGAAACCATCCCATAACAGGAGTGGCTCTTGAAGGGACCAGAGACACAGGGTCTAAAAAAGAGAAACATCCCATATAGATGGAAGTGAAAGTGAAAGAGGTTGCTCAGTCCTGTCCCACTCTTGCCATTTCTTCTGCAACCCGGGTCTCCTGCATTGCAGGCAGACGCTTTACCGTCTGAGCCACCAGGGAAGCCCCTGAACCCACCTGCTTTCAAATCTCAGAAGCATTCCCAGATACATGCTTACCTGGGTTGCTCAGGTGACAGAACTAGGACTATTGCCACCTAGTGATAGCAAGGAGGCAGATTTTTCAGTAAACCTGTCAAAAAGCTTCCTGACCTTGAGAGGGCCCTGCAGGAGGTTGAGTAGCCTGGTAAGACAGTGTTATTTTAAGACAAGGATGGATGAACAAATACCCAGTGGTAGAATCACAATAACCAGGGCCCTTTCCTCTCTAAAAGATCACATCTTTCTCCTATGAGATCTCCATGTCCTCCCAGGATCAATGAGCCTCTCTCTGTGGTCTACAGAGTGGTAAGGACAGCTGGACAGGAACTACTGAGGCTGTCCCCTCTTGCTTATTGTTATCCAAGGTCTGGGTGGGCAAAACTCACTGCTTATCTTATATTTTTATTTGACTTATTTATTTTTGTTTCCTATCCTCCTCTAATGGGCTGTAAGTATAAGCAGGGATCCTGTATGTCCTGTTTTGGGCTAAATCTCAACCCCTGGAATATCAGTAGCAGATGGTAGGTGCTCAGTAAATATTTAACAAAATGACTGCTGCTGCTGCTGCTGCTGCTAAGTCGCTTCAGTTATGTCCGACTCTGTGCGACCCCATAGACGGCAGCCCACCAGGCTCCCTGGTCCCTGGGATTCTCCAGGCAAGAACACTGGAGTGGCTTGCCATTTCCATCTCCTATGCATGAAAGTGAAAAGTGAAAGTGAAGTCACTCAGTCGTGTCTGACTCTTAGCCACCCCATGGACTGCAGCCCACCAGGCTCCTCTGTCTATGGGATTTTCCAGGCAAGAGTACTGGAGTGGGGTGCCATTGCCTTCTCTGAACAAAATGACTAGTGCATCCCAAATTGACATCATTTTCAGGTTTAATTTTCTCAGTAAAAGATATTTCAGATTTAAGAACCAGATCTCAAAATAATAACAAGCAGTTGTATCTTAGTAGTAGATACTTAGTAGTAAGTATCTTAGTAGATAAGTAAGATACTTAGTAGTAAGATTCCAGGTGATTTTGTCTCAGTTTCTCAATTTCCCCAATGTTTTGTTATGCAATCATATTGCATTACCTGGCCATCATCATCATAATAGCTAACATCTACTGAGTGCTTTCCATGTGCCAGGCGTGGGGATAAGCACTTTACTTGGATTAATTCATTTAAGCTCACAATAGCCTTTTCAGTTGGCACTAGTATTATTCCCATTTTAAAGACCAGGAAACTGAGAACGAGGTGATATGACTTGCCCAAGGTGATGCAACTAACATCAGGCAGAATTCAAAGGCCATGTTATTACCCCCTGACATCAATGTAAGATGAAAACTGATTACGATGATAATGACAAGTAACATTTCTTTAGTCCTAATCATGTATAATATGTGTTAGTCACTCAGTCATGTCTGACTCTTTGTGACCCCATGGACTATAGCTCTCCAGGCTCCTCTGTCCATGTGATTCGCCAAGCAACAATAATGAAGTGGCTTGCCATTCCCTTCTCCAGAGGATCTTCTTACCCCAGGGACTGACCAGGGTCTCTCACACTGCAGACATATTCCTTACCATCTATTTGTATAAGGTTCTGTACTGTTTCCAAAACATTACCTCCTTCAATGCTCAGAACAGCCCCTTAAGGTGGGAACGATTATTATGACCATTGTACAGTATTAGCCCCTTCTGTAATGTAATCAACCATGTCCACTGCCCCACCTGGACTATACTTTGATTTCATGAGAATCATACTTCTCTTGACTCTCTTCTGCATTTCAGCCAAGTGAAGAAGTGATTATCTGCCAGTCACTACTTGAACCCTCCACTCTATGGAGATTAGGTCTCCAACATAGATAACTTCAGCCCTTCCCTGTGCTGTTGTCCCTTTCTAAAATGTCCTTCTTTCCTCTTTCACCAAAATCCTACTAATTTTTTTTTCCAAACACAGCTCAAATGCAACTCCCTCCAGGAATCCTTCAGTGATCAGCCCTTTCCACCACAATCTCTCTTACTATACAGTCTGTACATTTCATTCAGCCTGGTCATCTCTGGCTTTGTAGTGCTGGCTCTCTTTCAACTCACATATGTCCCTTTTTCTCAGTTAGACTAGAGCTCACAGAGGCAGCTAGGTCTTGAGTTTCTTGGCAAGCCCTGAATAAATGGTCTCTTAGCTTTCCCTTAGTAGGTGCTCAATAATTATTTTGCTGATTTCATAATGATAATCTAACCTCACAGCTGTAAAACATTGTCTTTTCAAATAGATATTATCTCATACATATTATCTCACTTTTGCTTCATAGCAGACAGACAAGATTTTACTTTTCTCATTTTCACATTAAAGGAAGTTGAAGGCCAGGGAGGCTAAGTAAGCTGTCTCAGGTCACACATCTCAGAATGCAGCCCAGCCCTCTGGACTCGAAGCCCCAGATTCTTTATCCTAGAACACACAGATTCTACTGGAAGGTACCGCTGGCTGGGAGTAATGCTAATAACATTCCTATAAAGACCTTGTCTTGATCCTATCACGGGAGCAAAAGCTATAAAGAGTGACAAGAGGCCATATCCACAGTTGAGATTGGGAAGGCAGGTAAATTCATACACTCTGTGCCGAGAAGTGCCTGGTGCTTATCAGATGGGTGGTGATGACTGTGTTATATCCCCTGTGAGTGGGACACTTGGGACTGAACAAAATGTTGTCCACCACCAAGGCCAGCATGACTCAATCCTCAGCAGAAGTGGGGCAGTCCAGCAGGCACAGGGTGAATGAGAGAGAGCACTAAGAAGCAAGAAAGGTGGGTTCAAGATCCAGTTCTGCTCCAATCTAGCTGTGTGACCACAGGGAAGGTAACCAGCCTCTCTGAGGCTGTACTTCCTTCCTCACTAGTCAATGTCCAATGACAAGGCCTCTCATAGACCCTATGTTTCACGAACTGGTGATCCACAAACCAAATTTGGGCCAGGAACATATTTTCTTGGGCCCAAATACTGTTTAAAATTGTTTTGATATGGTAAGCAACACTTAAAAATCAGAAGATTTAAGCAACACTTAAAAGTCTGAATCAGTAGAAATATTCAGATTTCTAGAAAAAAATAGCAAGACCTGGCAACATTAAAAAAGTGGAAGACGTCACACAAAATTTGATTTCCAGTCTTGCTAGAAAACAGTATCTGGATATACACGACTGTTTTTGTTAATTGTTTATTCTTTACAATATAATATGATAGGTTTTGATAAGGAGCACAGAGAAAACATAAAGGAGATAGGGGAGTTCTGAAGTAGTAGGGGAGGGGAATCCTGCAAGGCCTATAGCTAACAGAAGCTGCTCTGAGGAAGCCTTACTGCCAAAGGAAGCTATTCCCAGGACCCCAGTGGGCTGGAGTCCAGGTGTTTCAGATCCCTTTAGATGGGGCATGTAGCTAATACCCTTTACATACCAAGTGGGGAGTAAGAAGACACTGACCTTGGCTGATGTGAATTGAAACACAGTTTTAAGCTTATTCTTTGATTTCACAAAGGCAACAAAAGAGTTTCAAATGGTAAAATAAGTATCAAAGTCTGAGAGAAGGAGAGGAGAGAACTGTATTTACAAAGCTTACGCTAATCAAGAGCAACTAAACACTGTCATTCACCCAGATGCATTTTCTGTCTAATGGGGGTCAAAACAATTAGCCTGATACCTGAAGCAATATCCTGCCTTGCCCTTACATCTCAGGCCAGGGCCATTACAAGGTATCAGAACTCATTCTAATTAGAAAACCACCAACTCTGTCAACCCAAGCACAGGATGGCAGAGACGTGAAGATGAGAAATGGATCCTACTCCACTCTCTTGTTGGCCATTTATTGTCTGGGCTGGGACCTGACAGGTGATTTCTCTGGATACCAGTGTCTCCAAATGGAACATAGTATCCATGAGTACACCCCGGCATTTTGGATCATGATCTACAGTAAAAAGTTTGTCATTCATAAAGCACACATTACTATATATATATATGTATGCAGATAGACAATAAACATATCATGAAGCAATCCTTACCCTTACTGTGTGTATTGTGCATCATTATTTCCCAGTTCATCCCCCCCACCTTTTTTTTTAAATCCTGATCACTACTCACTAAATTGATTTTCTTAGCAGTGGGTAATAATTGGCAGCTTGAAAAACACTGCTTCAGACCAACGTTTCCCAAATCTGGTGCCACATCAGAATCCCTTGGAGTCCTTGTTAAATACATATACTTGTGCTCCCTTTCAAACCTACAGAATCAGAATTTCTTCAGCGTGAGACCCAAGAATCTATATTTTCTTTTACCAAGAACCAGTGATACACTGGCATTAAGACATCACAGTTCTCCTCAAGACGTAGACGCATATAACAGCAATAACAGTCATTACTATCAAACACTTACTTCATGCCAGTGCTGCCGGCATAAGAACTTTCCATTCATTGACTCACTTATATCCTCACAGCAACTCCACTTTATAGATGAGGAAACTGAGGCTCAGAGAGCCTCCACTTTATAGATGAGGAACTGAGCTCAGAGACATAGATAGAGAGGTTAAGGACGTGGTGGGGCGATGACTCATGGGGGCTCTGTTTCCACCCTTGCTGATCCCTCCACCATCTCCCCTCTGCAGTTCCAGAGACCTTGGATCTGTGCTAGATGTTCTATACCAATTCAAGTTCAAGGCCATACCCCAAGGGGTCCAACCAACAAAGGCAAGGAGTAGGTGTAAAACAAAACAATAAGAGTTGCACTTATATTGAATTTTAACTGTCCAAAGCATATGTGTGTCTATTTTCTCCACATTTATTCCTTTCAGGTATCCTGTGAGGCAGAAAGTGTTAGTCAAAGTGTTAGCTGCTCAGTTGTGTCTGACTCTTTGCAACCCCATGGACTGTAGCCCGCCAGGCTCCTCTGTCCATGGAATTCTCCAGGTAAGAATACTGGAGTGGGTAGCCATTCCCTTCTCCAGAGGGTCTTCACACCCCAGGTATCAAAACCAGGTCTCCTGCATTTCAGGCAGATTCTTTACCATCTGAGCCACCAGGAAAGATGGCAGAAGAAGCAGAAAAAAAAAAATACACAGACACAAAGAGGGAAGGTGACTTTCCCAAGGTCTGACAGCAAATCAAAGAAAAGCTATCCCAGGCAGGGTCTACTACCGACTTCCCCAGGAGGGGTCTACTACTGCTCTTGGGCTGGCTTCCTCCAGAGTTTCTAGATCCATGCCACTTCAAATCTATCTCCCTTTAAGGTAGAAAAGGAAGAAGAGCTGGTACTTTCTGCCTCCCTCTTTACAGGATTTACTATCAACGTCTGAAATGAGCACACTCTGTATACACACTGCCTGACGGACAGGTTGCCCCAAACCTCCTACACAAGGCTGTACTGAAAACTGGCAGTATTTCTGTTTTAGTCATGTAATTTGGAAACAGAAAACTCTGCACCATGCTTCAAAGAAAACTAATGGATTCAAGGATGAAAGGAAAAGGCAGTATCCCTCCCACACAAGGTAAATGCCACCAGCCAAGAGTGAGGCGGTGTTTGGAAGTCACTGCTAAGCAAAATGTTGTGAACCCACGGAAAGCCAAGGTGGTGGACTGGATCAATCTCTCTGATGGCAAAAAGGGGCTGGAGGGATGAATGACCCCCATTTAGCTTCCTTGGCTGAGACCCTTCCTCTGTTGAGAACATCCCTTCTGTTTCTGCCACAGAAAGGGGTGTTATTCGCAATGTGTATACATTTATGTGACCCATGACTAGCGCTTTATCAAACACCCTTATTGATTCTAACATTTTTCTTCATCCCTTCCCCTTCACAATGCAGGCTGTTCCCTCTCTCCCCTTAACAGATCCCAAGGATCATCTAATACACACACTATTTAGTGAAAATAAAAGCAAGCCATCCTTCTCTTGGCCTCCGTCTCCCCATCTCTAAAGGCAATTGTTGTTGTTTAGCAGCTAAGTCATGTTCGACTCTGTAACCCGCCAGGCTGGACTATAACCCGCCAGGCTCCTCTGTCCATGGGATTCTCCAGACAAGAATATCTCTAGGAAATCTTCCCGACCCAGGGATCAAACCCAAGTTTCCTGTGTCGCCTGCATTGGCAGGCAGGGTCTTTACCATGCACCACCTGGGAAGCCCACATAAAGTCAACGAGTTAAACCAAATGGTCTGTTAGGTCCCTTCTCTAGTTCTAGGATTCGGATAAAATATGTAGGTAAAGCCCTACGTATAGCCCACAAATGTGACTCCGGATCTCAGCAGGGAGAGGCAAACTGATTTCAAATTGTGTTTTAAACAGTTGTCTTTTGTTAAAGGGGGTCCAAAAGGTGGGATAAAGGAAAAAAGAAACATTTCTATCATGCCCATGATCGGGCTATCATCCTAACAACGAAGGTCACTCTCCTTTTTTCTGTCTCTTGCTTTACATTTTGTTCTCTCTACACGTGGCCAGGGTTGCAAAGCCTGCCTAGTCAGTTGCCTCTTCCCTGCATGTCAGTTTCACATCCCAGGTGAAGGTGCAGGGAGCAACTGGCCCTGTAATAGCTGAGGTTACAGCCACACAGAGCTTCGAGTTAATGCCAGTCTCACCTCCACGGAAGCACTCCACTTGATGTCAGAAAAATTGGAAGAGGTGTTAAATTTGCTTTGTGATTGCAACTCCCTTTTAGTTGGGGGAGGCTGGCTTAGGATTTGATGGTTTTATACATTTCAGAATCAAGAAAGTAGAAAATATCTCAGCTTTTTCATTCACATTGTCAATCACCGAGGTGGCTCCTTCCCCAAGGGGATGCTAACTAGATCTGCACTTGCTGCAGTTTTGCCAACACAGCATGGGCACCTCTCCCACCTGCTTCCTGGGACTGGGTTCAAGATGATGAGATTGCATAAGGGAAACACTTCCAGGGCATTTAAAAAAAAACAGAGGAAATAAAAATATTCTCACCCTTCCACAGTACAGCAGATGCACCTCAGTCAAACCGCCACCATTTGAATCAAGTTACAGAATCTCCTGGGTCTCAGGTTGCTCATTGTCAAGTGGGAATAATATTAATAATACCTCCAAAGGTTATTGTGGAGAGTAAATGGGTAAAGTGCCTAAAGCAATGCCCCACCACATGCTAATGCCTCAATAACTGCAGTTATGCTGACTATTATTATTTCTCTTGGCCAAACCAGTCTCTAACCAGCATTTTCTGGTCATCTCATTTCACCTGAGTGAAAGTCATTCAGTCGTGTCTGACTCTTTGTGACCCCATGGAATAGCCCATGGAATTCTCCAGGATAGAATACTGGAGTGGGTAGCTGTTCCTTTCTCCAGGGGATCTTCCCAACCCAGGGTTTGATCCCAGGTCCCCCGCACTGCATGCAGATTCTTTACCAGTTGATCCACCAGGGAAGCCCTCTCATTTCACCAGAGGATCTAAAAGCACACTAGCGATGAGGTTGTCTTGGAGCCATTCGGGTGGGTTGAAGCTGCCCATTTTCCAGTTGTTGCCCTGCTATTTACTCACTCAGCAAATATTTATTGACCACCTATTACACGGCAGGCACCATACTAGGTGATGACATACTAGTGAAGAAGATAAAGTCCTTGCTTCATAGTGTAAACACTCTAGAAGGGTCGGAGAGGGTACACAGTATGTAGACAAGAAATACAATGACTGAGACAAGGATAAGCTCTCATGATCCAGAGATCTAAAGCCAGTAAGGCTGGGGTCAGGGTTGGGGCATGGGAAAGGGTGGTGTGAGATGAAACTGCAGGGGAAGGCAGGGGCCAGATCATCAGAGCCTTTCAGGCCAGGTGAGGAGTTTTATCTTCATCCTAAGAACACTGGGACATAAATGGAAGGTTTCAAGCAAAGGATCAATACACTACGTGTGGCTGAGAGGAAAAGGAACATTTAGGTGAAAAATTAAAAGTCATGCTTTGGACAGTGTGCATCAACTCTGGCTGCCCAGCTAAGCAGCTGATCTATCAGTTTCTGTATCTTAAGTTCCTTCCCACTGAGGACCTCAAAGCATGAGGGGCCTTTGGAAAATTGGTAATCCCTGCTCCTTATCTTTGGCTCAGCAGGTTTCTTTTTGTGCCTCCTTTCGCTGAAGATGAAATAATGATTTCAGTTTGTTCCTACCAGTTTTTCAAGATTCTTCACTTACAGGCTCCTGGTACCTCTCAGTTAATCTCTCTCTCTCACATACATGCACGTGCTCATGTGCATGCTCTCACACACAGACACACACACACACACACACACACACACACATCATTTCCCAATGTCCCTTTTTATCTGATCACTCTTTGTCATGACCTGAAAACCTTCCACTTTGGGGCATACACCTACATTCAAGGACAAGGATTCTCCATCTGCTGCCACCAAGAAATCACCCAGAGTTTCAAAGCTTCACCCAAACCCTCTCCCCGTGACAGGAGAAAGGTGCTTGGAGCAGAGCCAAGTGAGAAAACGAGTTGAGCACTGAGAAATTAAAGAAAGTAGTGTTGACTGGGGCAGGGGAATTAATCAGGAAATCTTAAGGTCACTGTGATCTCTTTGATTGCATTAACATCTAGTAGCAGAAGAGTACAGATTGATCAGTGTTACAGCAGCAGGGAGGGTGAATGAACCTAGAAGTCTAATGCCCCGAGTTCCATCTTCCATAGCCTGCAAGCCAGTGGCTCAGCTGATAAAGAATCCACCTGTAAGTGCAGGAGAGGCAGGAGATGCGAGTTTGATCCCTGGGTCAGGAAGATCCCCTGGAGAAGGAAATGGCAACCCACTCCAATATTCTTGCCTGGGAAACCCCATGGACAGAGGAGCCTGGCGAGCTACAGTCCGTGGGGTCACAAAGCCAGACATCTTCCATAGAGAGAATTAATGCCAGTAGATGAAGGCAGATCTTTTCATTCCTGAGCCAGTCACACTCCATTAGAACCCACTTCCTCCCTAGACGTGTATCAGGTCATCTATGCTCCCTGCTAAGTCATTTCAGTCATGTCCGAATCTTTGTGACCCCATGGACTCCTCTGGCTCCATGGAGATCACCAGGCTCCTCTGTCCATAGGGAAAAATGTTCTCCAGGCAAGAAGCTTGGAGTGGGTTGCCATGCCCGCCTCCAGGTGATCTTCCCGACCCAGGGATCAAACCCACGTCTTTTACAAGTCCTGCACTGACAGGTGTGTTCTTTACCAGTAGGCACCAAATATCTTTCATTAAATTGCCCCCTTGCACACTGTGCCCATTCTTCACATTCGATCAGACTATCCTTTTCCTCCAAATATCCCTTTCTCCAGATGGCTTAGGGAAGACTTTTGAAGAACAAATCACTCATGGTGAGTCAAGTACTCGGTTGGCCAAAAGTTTCGTTTGTGCTTTTCCATAACATCTTGATGGATAAGTCTTCAGGGCCTGTCCTTGCTCCATCAGCTCAGACAGTTACTTTCTAGAGTCCCTTGCACCTTTTTCTTAATTTGTCCATATTTCCAGAATGCCGGGGTCCAGCCCCGGTGGATCCAGGGTGATTCGAAGCGGGCACAGTGTAGGCGAGGAAAAAAACTTATTTATTTATTAATATAAGATTAAATTAGGAAGAAATAGTGTAGTAGGAAAATTTAGTGGAGAAAAGATGCTGAATAACTTGGTTTACATGGAAAGCCAATAAAGTTCCAGACAAGAAACTTGCACCATCTACGTTAGGCCGCCAGCATCCTCTTGAATAGCGGGGGGTGCCCCACCTTGGGCTCCCCCTCACGTGGATCTTAGAAGCTGGGGCAAGTAAGTAGACATGGCGAGCCTCCACGCCCCAGATGGGAATTCAGCCTGAAATTAGAGTAAAGAGGAGACACGGGGGAAACCAGTCCTTCCAATGACTGGCCCGGCCTCTATTGTCTAGAAAAGGCTTTTATACCTTTTAGATTGTACATAGAGATCAATGGGTAATACAAGATTATGCAGCGTTAGCAGCCCAGACTCTTATCAAAACCAGGCTTCTCTCTCTGCATACCTAGTTGTGTACACAAGTCTTAGGTGATTTACATCATCTTCCAGCCAAAAGGGCCAATTAACATTTTACAGCCTTTTTTCTGATAAGGGTTGTCAACCAGAAGACTTATTTGTGTTGACCTTCCCAAAGTCTGGTGCCACTCTCAGAAAGCACTAAATAAAGTTACATTCTTACATGGCAAAGATAGAGCAATTTATAACAAGTAAAAGGAGTACAGTGATTTATAACAAAAGAAAAGTAATTAACTCAAAAGTCTAGTGTTGCTAACATCAAAACTATTATATATCCTTTTCCATATTCAGTTTACGTTGATTAACATCCTCCCAGGTGCCTAAAAGATAAAGAATATGGAGGCCTGGCAGCAACCATTGAGTCAACAGTGAAATCCCTCACCAATATGATTTTTAGCTCTTTAGAAAAGGCTCTGTATCTTTAAGATGCTTTAAGCTTTGTGCCTCTCGCGGTTGGGGGGCTGTAAGCAATTCACAAGCTGTAAGAGGTCTGGGGGAACTTGTTAGGCAAGTTAGAGAGCTATCAGAGGGGGTTTTAAGCCAAGACATTCTTTTGCAGGAGACTGAAGCCCTGAATTAACTTTTTCCAGAGAGTGTCAGAAGAGTGGAAAAGTACAATACAATAAGTCAGGCAGATTCTTATTTTGGGGGTACATGCTCGGGAAATACCAAGGGGAAAACCTGAGGCCTGACTCGCCTTGCCCATCAGGCCTCTGCTGCATGACCTTGTGACAGGTGGGATTCTTCACACTGGCTCCCGGCACCAGAAGAGAAAAGCAGTCCGCCTTCTGCAGTGACAGGTTGTAGACCTGGCTCCCATAAGCAGAAGACACCAGGCTGGTGTACCTTTGCCTCTTTCTACTCAGCAAACCATAGCGACCTGAACTGACCTGTATAGGCCTTTGAGGAGAAGGGTTACTTAATGAGGACAAGCACATGAAAGGAAATATCAATCAATAACAATTGTAGCTCTGGTTTCTCCAGCTCCAACCATGTGCCAAGCACAGGGCTAAGAGCTCTAAACAGATTAACTCTCATAGGAAGGCAGGTGTGGTGCATATCACCATTTCATAGTTGCAACAAAATGAGGCTCAGAGACATGAAGGAACTTGTTTGAGGGCCCACAGCTAGCAGTGAGCAAAGCTGGGGTTTTAAACCCATACATGTCTGATATCAGAGCAAGTACTCATAATCAGTTGAGTGTGCCATGCTGGACATGGGAACACCCCTCTGTTTCAGCCTTTCTTCCCTTCACATGAGATGTATCCAGAATCATTGTGATGACTCCCACATCTCTGGCTCTAGCCTTGACCTATTTGGTGTCAGTCTTAATCAACTCCTTTCTACTGGATAGTTCCTTTCCACTCATGTCACCTAGTTACTCAAACTTAACATGCCAAAAGCTTATTTTTTCTTCCAACCAGCTCTGCATCTCAATTTGCCTCTTACTGTCAGTTAATCCCCATTCCCGGGCTCCTACCTTCAGGATCCTCTCCAGCTATTCTCTCTGACCTCATGTGGTCAGGCACCAAATTGTGGTGATTTCCTATCTATAATGACTCTTGAGTCTACCCCTTCTTCCATTTCAAATGCTTGTTACAGACGTGTGCATGCTCAGTTACTCAGTCGTGTCCAACTCTTTGCAACTCCCATGGACTACAAGCTTCCAGGCTCCTCTGTCCATCGGATCCTCCAGCAAGAATACTGGAGCGGGTTGCCATTCCCTTCTCCAGGGGATCTTCCTGACCCAGGGATCAAACCCACATCTCCTGTGTCTCTGGCATTGGCAGATGGATTCTTTACCACTGAGCCAGCTGGGAAACCTCCTGTTGGTTGAATTGAAAACACACAGAGACACACAATTTATAATCTCACAATTCCCATGCACGAGTCTGAGGTCCAGACATGGTACACCTGGATCTTCTGCTCAGGGTCCCTCTGGGCTGAAAAGGTGTCAGCAGGGCTGTGATTCTCATCTGAAGTTCTACTAATATAAAGTGTAAAAGCGTAATATAAAGAATTTTCATATACTTTTCACTCAGATTCCTCAAATGTTAACATTTTCTAACATTTGCTTCATTCTTTTCTCTTTTAATGAATATTTATACTCACATACACAATTATTTTTTTCCGAAGCATTTGAGAGTAAGTTGCAGGAATCATGCCCCTGTATCCTTAAGTAATTCAGTGTATATTTTCTAAACAATAGAAGGTTAATTCTCTTATGTAGCCACAGTAAAATTATTAAAATCAGGAAATTTATATTGATATAACATTATCATCTAATCAAAAGCCTTCTTTCAAATTGCATCAATTATCCCAATAGCATCCTTTAAAAAAAAAAACCAAAATTTTTCTGCTATAGGACTCAATTTATAACATAAATTTACACAACAGATCAGTTCAGTTCAGTCTCTCAGTCGTGTCCGAGTCTTTGCGACCCCATGAACCGCAGCACGCCAGGACTCCCTATTCATCACCAACGCCCGGAGTCCACCCCAAATCATGTCCATTGAGTCGGTGATGCCATCCAACCATCTTGTCCTCTGTCGTTCCCTTCTCCTCCCACCTTCAATCTTTCCCAGCATCAGGGTCTTTTCAAATGAGTCAGCTCTTCGCATCAGGTGGCCAAAGGATTGGAATTTCAGCTTTAACATCAGTCCTTCCAATGAACACCCGGGACAGAACTCCTTTAGGATGGACTGGTTAGATCACCTTGCAGTCCAAAGGACTTTCAAGAGTCTTCCCCAACACCACAGTTCAAAAGCATCAATTCTGTGGCACTCAGTTTTCTCTATAGTCCAACTCTCACATCCATACATGACTAAGGGAAAAACCGTGGCCTTGACTAGATGGACTTTTGTTGACAAAGTAATGTCTCTGCTTTCGAATGTGCTGTCTAGGTTGGTCATAATTTTCCTTCCAAGGGGAAAGAATCATTTAATTTCAGGGCTGCAATCAACATCTGCAGTGAGTCTGGAACCCAGAAAAATAGTCAGCCACTGTTTCCACTATTTCCCTATCTATTTGCCATGAAGTGATGGGACCAGATGCCATGATCTTTGTTTTCTGAATGTTGAGCTTTAAGCCAACTTTTTCACTCTTCTCTTTTACTTTCATCAAGAGGCTCTTTAGTTCTTCTTCACTTTCTGCCATAAGGGTGGTGTCATCTGCATATCTGAGGTTATTGATATTTCTCCCGGCAATCTTGATTCCAGCTTGTGCTTCATCCAGCCCAGCCTTTCTTATGATGTACTCTGCATTTAAGTTAAATAACTGGGATGACAATATACAGCTTTGACATACTCCTTTTTCTATTTGGAACCAGTCTGTTCTTCCGTGTCCAGTTCTGACTGTTGGTTCTTGACCTGCATACAGGTTTCTCAAGAGGCAGGTCAGGTGGTCTGGTATTCCCATCTCTTTCAGATTTTTCCACTGTTGATTGTGATCCACACAGTCAAAGGCTTTGGCATAGTCAATAAAGCAGAAATAGATGTTTTTCTGGACCTCTCTTGCTTTTTCGATGATCCAGCTGATGTTGGCAATTTTATCTCTGGTTCCTCTGCCTTTTCTAAAACCAGCTAGAACATCAGGAATTTCACAGCTCACTTATTACTGAAGCCTGGCTTGGAGAATTTTGAGCCTTACTTTACTAGCCTGTGAGATGAGTGCAAATGTGAGGTAGTTTCAGCATTCTTTGGCATTGCCTTTCTTTGGGATTGGCATGAAGACTGACCTTTTCCAGTCCTGTGGCCACTGCTGAGTTTTCCAAATTTGCTGGCATATTGAGTATAGCACTTTCACAGCATCATCTTTCAGGATTTGAAATAGCTCAACTGGAATTCCATCACTTCCACTAGCTTTTTTCATAGTGATGTTTCCTAAGGTCCACATGGCTTCACATTCCAGGATGTCTGGCTTTAAGTGAGTCATCACACCATCCTGATCATCTGGGTCATGAAGATCTTTTTTATACACTTCTTCCATGTATTCTTGCCACCTCTTCTTAATATCTTCTGCTTCTGTTAGGTCCCTACCATTTCTGTCCTTTATCGAGCCCATGTTTGCATGAAATGTTCCCTTAGTATCTCTAATTTTCTTGAAGAGATCTCTAGTCTTTCCCAGTCTATTGTTTTCCTCTATTTCTTTGCATTCATCACTGAGGAATGCTTTCTTATCTCTCCTTGATATTCTTTGAAACTCTGCATTCAGATGCTTATCTCTTTCCTTTTCTCCTTTGCTTTTCACTTCTCTTCTTTTCACAGCTATTTGTAAGGCCTCCCCAGACAGCCATTTTGCTTTTTGCATTTCTTTTCCATGGGGATGGTCTTGATCCCTGTCTCCTGTACAATGTCAGGAACCTCCATCCATAGTTCTTCAGGCACTCTGTCTATCAGATCTAGTTCCTTAAATCTATTTCTCACTTCCATTGTATAGTCATAAGGGATTTGATTTAGGTCATACCTGAACGGTCTAGTGGTTTTCTCCACTTTCTTCAATTTCAGTCTGAATTTGGCAATAAGGAGTTCATGATCTGAGCCACAGTTAGTTCCTGGTCTGACTGTATAAATCAAATCACATTTATTCAAATCAGATTGATTATATTCTTTGTAGCCAAAGATGGAGAAGCTCTATACAGTCGGCAAAAATAAGACTGGGAGCTGACTATGGCTCAGATCATGAATTCCTTATTGCCAAATTCAGACCTAAATTGAAGACAGTGGGGAAAACCACTATACCATTCAGGTATGACCTAAATCAAATCCTTTATGATTATACAGTGGAAGTGACAAATAGATTCAAGGGATTAGATCTGATACACAGAGTGCCTGAAGAACTATGAATGGAGGTTCATGACATTGTACCGGAGGCCATGAACAAGATCATCCCCAAGAAAAAGAAATGCAAAAAGGCAAAATGGTTGTCTGATGAGGCATTACAAATAGCTAAGAAAAGAAGAGAAGCAAAAGGCAAAGGAGAAAGGGAAAGATATACCCATTTAAACGCAGAGGTCCAAAGAATAGCAAGGAAAGCTAAGAAAGACTTCCTCAGTGATCAATGCAAAGAAATGGAGGAAAACAATAGAATGGGAAAGACTAGAGATCTCTTCAAGAAAATTAGAGATACCAAGGGAACATTTCATGCAAACATGGGCTCAATAAAGGACAGAAATGGTAGGAACCTAACAGAAGCAAAAGATATTAAGAAGAAGTTGCAACAATACACAGAAGAACCATACAAAAAAAGACCTTCATGACCCAGATAACCACGATGGTGTAATCACTCACCTAGAGCCTGACTTCATGGAATGTGAAGTCAAATGGGCCTTTGAAGGCATCACTATGAAAAAAGCTAGTGGAGGTGATGGAACTCCAGTTGAGCTATTTCAAATCCTAAAAGATGATGCTTTGAAAGTGCTGCACTCAATGTACCAGCAAATTTGGATGTGAGAGTTGGACTATAAAGAAAGCTAAATGCTGAAGAATTGATGCTTTGAACTGTGGTGTTGAGAAGACTCTTGAGAGTCCCTTGGACTGCAAGGAGATCCAATCAGTCAATCCTAAAGGAAATCAGTCCCGAATATTCATTGGAAGGACTGATGCTGAAGCTCAAGTTCCAATCCTTTGGCCACCTGATGCAAAGAACTGACTTATTAGAAAAGACCCTGATGCTGGGAAAGATTGAAGGCGAGAGGAGAACAGGACAACAGAGGGTGAGATGGTTGGATGGCATCACCAATTCAATGGTGAACTTGGGCAAACTCTGGGAGTTGGTGATGGACAGGAAAGCCTGGTGTGCTGCAGTCCATGGTGTCGCAAAGAGTCGGACACAACTGAGTGACTGAACTGATCTGATAGGACTCAAACAGGGAGGAATACTTCAGTTTAGGTATCATATCTCTTTAGTATCCTTTAACTGGAAATAGTTCCTGAGTCTTTCTTGTCATTCATGACCATGACATACATGAAGAACACACTGGACTCTGATATTCATACATTTTACCTCACAGTGGACAGAAGAGTAGAATATTCCAAAACTTCCTAACTAAAGAATCATAGAATATAGAAGAAATCTGAAAATGAACTACTTGTTTATCTAAGTCCCAAGCTGTTTTCATACACACCTCACAACTGTGGCCATATCATTTACCCAACATTTTTCTTTAAATTAATTCACTTTTAAACTGTATTTCTGTGGAAGACAAAATTCTAAATATGATCCCTAATGATCCTTGCTCTTATATAATCCCCTATCCTGAGTGTGGGTGGAGCTATCAATTTGATGAGAAATTACTCCAATGATTATACTACATTATATGGGCTTCCCTGGTGACTCAAACTGTAAAGAATCTGCCTGCAGTGCAGGAGACCTGGGTTCAATTCCTGGGTTGGGATGATCACCTGGAGAAGGGCATGGCAACCCACTCCAGTATTCTTGCCTGGACAGAGGAGCCTAGTGGCTATAGTCCATGGGGTCACAAAGAGTCAGACAAGGCTGAGCAACTAAGCATACATATGGCAAAATGGAGATTATCTGGATGGGCCTAATCAAACCACATGAAGCTTTGAATAGCAGGAAGTTCTCTCTGGCAAGTAGGCAGAAGCGGAAGTCAGAGATATTTGAAGTATGAGAAAGATTTGACAGACCAAGGCACCAGGTCACTGGCTTTGAAGATGGAGGGGGCCATGTTAGAAGGAACTGCTGGTGGCATCTAGGAGCACAGGGTGACACCTGGCTGACAACCTGCCAAGAAATGGGGAATTCACACATATACCCCCAAGGAACTGAATTCTGAAAAATATCTGAATGAACTTGGAAGCAGATTAATCCACAGGACTTCTAGGTAACAGCCTAGCCCACTTTACATCTTGAACAGAAAACCCTGTCAAGTCTACCAGAACTTCTGACCTACAGAATGGAATGAAGATGAAAATACAACAAGCTACACTGAAAATCCAAACTATCAACAGGCTATGCAAGAAAAATGGTATGACCATGAAAACTGATGCAAGAAAATATTTGACAAAATCTGACACCCATCCATGATTTTAAAAAAAGAAACTCTCAGAAAGCCAAGAATAGAGGGGAACTTCTTGCAGATAAAGAACATCTGCAAAAAAAATAAAAAATACAAATACAAACAGGTAAGACTGCCACAACTAGCAAACTGAATCAAGAAATAGCTAAAAAGGATTATATACCATGACCAATTGATATTTATTCCAGGAGTGCAGAGTTGGCTTAACATCCAAAAACCAATTAATGTAATTTAATAGAATTATACTTCAATAAAGGACAAAAAAACACATGTTTATCTCAATAGATACAGAAAATGCACTTGGCAAAATCCAGCACCTCTTCATCATAAAACACTCAACAAACTACAAATAGAAAGGAACGTCCTCAATCTGGTAAGGAGCATCTATGAAAAACCCACAGCTAATACCATACTTAATGGTGAAAGAGTAAAAGCTTTCCCCCTGAAATTAGGAAGAATTCAAGGATGTCAACCGTTGCCATCTCCATTCAACATTTTACTGGAGGTTCTAGGTGGAACAATTAGGCAAGAAAATAAAAGGCCTCCTGAATGGAAAGGAAATAATCACAGATGACATGATCTATATCGAGAAAATTCTAAGGAATCCACTGAAACCAAATTAAAACTAGTAAGTTTATTTGTTCAATATTATGTAGCAATCTAAATGGGAAAAGAATTTGAAAAAAAAATACATGAATATGTATAACTGAATCACTTTGCTGTACACCTGAAGCTATCACAACATTGTTAATCAACTGTATTCCAATATGAAATAAAACGTTAAAGAAAGCAAGATTGCAAGATACAAAATATAAAAAAAAATTCATTTCCACATAGGAGCAATAGGCAAGCTAAAATTAGAATTAATAATTTACCTTCATTTACAATAGCATCAAAGATAATAAAATACTTAGGAATGAATTTAGCAAAATAAATATAAAACTTATCATCTCTACCATACAAAACATGGTTGAAGGAAATCAAAGAAGACCTAAAAGAATGGGACCTAACCATACATTTATAGAAACACATCCCATGTTCATGGATTGGAAGATACACACACACACAGACACACACACATATGTACATATATACTTATAGAAGAATAGAATAGAGTTTAGTGTCCACAAATAAATCCTCACATTTATAAATAATTGATTTTTGACATGCATACCATGAAATTTCAATGGGGAAAAAAATTTCCTCAATAAATGGTGCTGGGACAACTGTATATCCATGTGCAAAAGAATGAAGTTGGACTCTTCATTTCATATGAAAAAATTAACTCAAATGGATCAAAGGTGACCCAGGGAATGAACTTAGGTCTCCCGCATTGCAGGCAGACTGTTTACTGACTGAGCCACCAGAGAAGGCCTAATGTAAGAGCTAAAACTATAAAAGTCTAGCCTTGAATCAGGTAATGGTTTCTTAGATATAACACTAAAAGCACAAGCAACTGGACATCATTGAAATTAAAAGAATACGATACAGATAGTGAAAAGGCAATTCACAGAATGGGAGAAAACATTTGCAAATCATATATCTCATAAGAGACTTCTCTAAAATATTTAAAGAACTGTTACACCATAATAAAAAACAACCATGACAGTCAAGAAGTTGAAACCGCACAAATGTCCATCAACTAATGAATGAATAAACAAAACGTGATATGTGTAAACAGCAACATATTATTCAGCAATACTGGAGAGGGAAATGACAGCCCACTTCAGTATCCTTGCCTGGAGAATCCCATGGATAGAGGAGCCTGGTGGGCTATAGTCCATAGGGTAGCAAAGAGTCAGACATGACTGAAGTGGCTTAGCACTCACGCACACCGCATTCATAGTTTCGAAAACTCCATATAGTGACAGTGACAATTCTCTCAAAATTGATGCACACATTTAATGTAATTCTTATCAAAATCCCATCAAGATTTTAGTGGATTTAGGCAATATTATTCAATGATACATTTGGAAATACAAAAAACAAAATAAGTAAATAATTTTGAAAAAGAATAATAAAGCAAGGGTAGTTGCTTCACCAAATATTAAGGCTTACTATATCATTTCAGTAATCAAGAGAGCATCGTTATTGGCAGAGGATAGACACAGATATCAATGGAACAGGAATAGAAAACCCAGAAATAGACCCACACCAATATGCCCAACTGACTTTTGACAAAGATGCAAAAACAATTCAATGGAAGAAAATAGCCTTGTCAACAAATGATAATGGAGTGATTTGACATCCATTAGGCCAAAAAAAAAAAAAAAAAAAGGCTTGACTTAAACTTCACATCTTATACAAAAATTGACTCAAAGTAGATCATAGATTCTGTACAGTTTTTACAAACTGTGTTCAGTTTACAGAAGACTTTTTTTTTCATTTCTGTGAAAAAGTTTATGTTTTAATGCAGAATATTTTTTATAGAAGACTTCTGATAGAAAAATAGGAAAAAAATCTCAGGGACCCAAGGCCTGGTGAAGAGTTCTTAGACATGACACCAGAAGTATAATCTATAAAAGAAAATCAATAAATTTGGACCCCATAAAAATTAAAACTTTGCTCTGTGAAAGACTTAGTTAAAAGAGTGAAAAGATAAATCAAATACTGAGAGAAAATATTGTCAATCCATGTATCTGGCAAAAGACCAGTATCTAGAATATATAAAGAATTCTCAGTACTTCAACAGCAAAAAACACAGAACTATATTAGAAAGTGGGCACAAGACAGTAAAAGGCATTTCACTGAGGAGGATGTTTAGATAGCAAATAAGCACATTAAAAAAGTTGTTCAACGTTTTTAGCCACTATGAAAAATGCAAATTTAAAAGATACCACTACACACCTGAGACTGGTGGACTAAAAATTAGTGGAAACATCAAATGTCGGCAAGGATGCAGAGAAACTGGATTACTCACGTATTACTCATGAGAATGTAAAATGGTACAGCCCCTCTGGAAAACAGTTTGGCAGATTCTTATATTGTAAAACTAAACATGCATTTACCTCTGTTGTTTGATCACTAAGTCGCATCTGACTTTTTGTGACCCCATGGACTTTAGACCACCAGGCAGACTCCTCTGTCCATGGGATTTCCCAGGTATGAATACTGGAGTGGATTGCCATTCCCTTCTCCAGGGGATCTTCCAGATCCAGGGATCAAACCCACATCTCTTGCGTCTACTGCATTGGCAGGTAGATTTTTTACCACTGGCACCACCTGACCCAGCAATTACCCTCCTGGACCTTAATCCAAGAGATGAAAACTTCTGTCTACATAAAAACCTGTACATAATTGTTCATAGCAGTTTTATTCATAATAGCCAGAAACTGAAAACAGCAAAAATGTCCTTCAACAGAATAATTAAACAAACTCTGATCTGTCCATATCATGAAATACTAGTCTGCATTAAAAAGGAATGAATTATTAATATATGCAACAACTTGGATGGGTCTCTGGGGCATCAAGCCAAGTAAAAAAGTCAATCTCA
Source organism: Capra hircus (assembly GCF_001704415.2). Classification (NCBI taxonomy): domain Eukaryota; kingdom Metazoa; phylum Chordata; class Mammalia; order Artiodactyla; family Bovidae; genus Capra; species Capra hircus. The sequence continues at coordinate 33,430,566 of NW_017189517.1, read as the reverse complement.
AAAGGTTGCATATTATTCCAATTATATAACATATTTGAAATGACAAAACTACAGAGATAGAGAATAGATTAGTAGTTGCCAAGGGTTAGCGATGGTGGGGAGAAAAAAGTGGGTATAACTAATTAGAGGTAGCAGGAGGGAGATCTTTGCTGTAATGGACTAATTTTGTACCTTCACTGTGGTGTTGGATACATAAAACCATACAGGAGATAAACTGACCTAGAACTATATATACACACACATTGTGTCAAAGTTCATTTCCTGGCTTAATACTGTACAATGGTTATGTAAGATATAACCCTGAGGCCATAAGGAAACTAAGTGGAAACTAAGTGGAGGGCACACAGGACCCCTCTGTAACATCTTTACAACTTCCTGTAAATCTATAATTATTTAAAAAGTAAAAGTCTAGGGACTTCCTTGGTGGTCCAGTGTTTGAGACTTTTGAGACGCTGCACTTCAACTGCAAGGGGCATGGATTTGATCCCTGGCTGGGGAACGAGGATCCAGCATGCTTTGTAGCGTGGCCAAAAAGTAATAAAAATAATTCTTTTTCAAAAAAGTCTAAAAAACTGTGGACTGTATATGCATTTTGTTTTAACTTTTAAAAAAAGGTGGAGAGATTTTGTATAAACTTCTGGATTTCTATTTTCTCTTGGAAAGTCCTAAGACATGGAAACCCTGGCCCACATTGCCAGGCTTTTTTTATGTGGGAATTGCTCTCAGTAGCCATCGGAGTCCTCACCGAGGTCCTGGTAGTCATTTACGCTATGGTCTGCCCCTCCCAAAGGCATTTGAGCTTGTGGCCTCTGGTCATGCCTTTGTCCCCAACCCTCTGCCTGCCTGAACTTTCACCCATTTCTAACAAGGCCATGCCCCAAACTAGGAACTCTGCATGAGAAGCCTCCAGTTCAAGAAAGATACCTCTAGTCCTCACCTTTCCGTTATCAGTTCTGAGCCCTCTCACTCATTAATTCCTAATTTATTTGCTTTGGCCCCACTCCCTCAGCATTGTTCAGGTTCTTGCCGAATATGGCAAACCTTTAGGATGTTAACTGTACTGCTGGTTTCCTGAACCACAGTCAGGAACACAGGGTGTTTTAAGGTCAGGGCTATCCTTCCCTAACTACCTGACTGGGCAGGAAGACTATATACTCTTGAAGTGAGAGTTGAGCATATGTCTGAAAACTCTCTGAGGCCCTGTTGAGTGGTTTAGCATTCCCTTGCACACAAGGAATGCTCTTTGGCAGGACATAAAGGGCTTCCCCAGTGGCTTCATGAAAAAGAATCCACGTGCAATGCAGGAGACGTGGGAAACATGGGTTCAATTGCTGGGTCGGGAAGATCCCCTGAAGTAGGAAAAGGCAACCCACTCCAGTATTCTTGCCTGGAGAATCCCATGGACAGAGGGGTCTGATGGGCTACAGTTCATAGGTTCACAAATAATCGGATATGATTGAGTGACTGAGTATGCATGCAAAGGACATTTGAAAGCATTGCTCTCAAAGACGGGGGGCAGAATCTGTCCCTGACACAGACTATAAAACATATCTTGCCCCTACTTTTTTCTCTTCCTTAAAAGTTGTTTAAATTACAAAAATCACACATACTCATGTGGAATTCTGGGGACATTATAGAGAAAAATTAAAGGGGCAAAATAATCTGCAACCTCACTACCTCCAGATAATTACTATTAGCATATTGATGAATTTCCTTCCAGTCTTTTTTCTGTGTTTACTGAGACACTCCAAAAGAGCATCACACTCAATATATTCTGTAGCCTGCCTTTCTCAATCAGCTAGTATGAGCGTATTTCTTTGTCAATAAAAATTCTTACAAAACATTTACATTTGAATGGGACTGTTGGTACTATCTCCCCTTCTCATTTTTCTAAGAGGGGGTCTCACTCCCTCTCTCTCCCCCACTCCTTCTCTATCTCCTTTTTTCCTTCCCTCTCTCTTTCCTACTCTCACTTTCTCTGACATACTAAGTGAATCAAAATTACAGGGATAAAGGTTTGGGTGGGGGAGCAGTGGGCCTATGGAAGGTGTAGATTGAAGAGGAGACAGTTCGGTGAGTAGAGGTGAAAAGCTGCTCTGGACATCAAAACTGGTCTGCTAAGCCGAGCAGCAAGATGAATTGACCCCCCCCCCCCCTTTGTGTGGTGAGTGAATGGAGCTGGAGTGCTGGGGCCAACAAAGACCACCGTTCTTTCCATTATGGAGACTCCAGTTGTGGAAACCCATTTTTCATATAAGAAAAATATATTCCTTTTCTGGGGGACACATACTTAGTCATTCATTGGCTACATCAGCTGAATGAATTATAACCACCCCATCTACCAGACATTTACATGTGCTGAGCACTGTGCTCATCACTCTACACAAGTCTGTGCAGTGGAGGAAAGCATAGTGCTTAAGAGGACAGCCTGGACAGGCTGCCCAAGTTTGATTCTCAGCTGTTTTTTTTCTTTTTAACTTCAATTATTATTATTATTTACATTTCCAATATTGTAATCTGGTTTTGCCCACAGCATCAACATAGAATCCACCACAGGTTGTATATACGTTGTTCCCCAATAATCCCCGAACCCCCCCACCCACCTCCCCTCCACACACCATCCCTCCGGGTCATCCTAGTGTACCAGTCCCAAACATCCTGCACCCTGCATTGAACCTAGACTGGCGATTCATTTCTTATATGATATTATACATGTTTCAATGCCATTCTCCCAATCATCCCACCCTCTCCCTTTCCCACTGAGTCCAAAAGACTGTTCTATACATCTGTGTCTCTTTTGCTGTCTCGCATACAGGGTTATCATTACCATCTTTCTAAATTCCATATGTATGCATTAGTATACTGTATTGGTGTTTTTCTTTCTGACTTCTTCATTCTGTATGATCGGCTCCAGTTTCATCCACATCAGTAGAACTGATTCAAATGTATTCTTTTTGATGGCTGAGTAATACTCCATTGTGTATATGTACCACTGCTTTCTTATCCATTGGTCTGCTGATGGACATCTAGGTTGCTTTCCATGTCCTGGCTATTATAAACAGTGCTGCAGTGAACATTGGGGTACACGTGTCTCTTTCAATTCTGGTTTCCTCGGGGTGTATGCCCAGCAGTGGGATTGCTGGGTCATAAGGCAGTTCTATTTCCAGTTTTTTAAGGAATCTCCACACTGTTCTCCATAGTGGCTGTACTAGCTTGTATTCCCACCAACAGTGTAAGAGGGTTCCCTTTTCTCCACACCCTCTCCAGCATTTATTGCTTGTAGACTTTTGGATCGTAGCCATTCTGGCTGGTGTGAAATGGTACCTCATTGTGGTTTTGATTTGCATTTCTCTGATAATGAGTGATGTTGAGCATCTTTTCATGTGTTTGTTAGCCATCTGTATGTCTTCTTTGGAGAAATGTCTATTTAGTTCTTTGGCCCATTTTTTGATTGGGTCATTTATTTTTCTGGAATTGAGCTGCATAAGTTGCTTGTATAATTTTGAGATTAGTTGTTTGTCAGTTGCTTCATTTGCTATTATTTTCTCCCATTCAGAAGGCTGTCTTTTCACCTTGCTTATAGTTTCCTTTGTTGTGCAGAAGCTTTTAATTTTAATTAGGTCCCATTTGCTATACTTTTTGCTTTTATTTCCAGTATTCTGGGAGGCGGGTCATAAAGGATCCTGCTGTGATTTATGTTGGAGAGTGTTTTGCCTATGTTCTCCTCTAGGAGTTGTATAGTTTCTGGTCTTACATTTAGATCTGTAATCCATTTTGAGTTTACTTTTGTGTATGGTGTTAGAAAGTGATCTAGTTCCATTCTTTTACAAGTGGTTGACCAGTTTTCCCAGCACCACTTTTTAAAAAGATTGTCTTTAATCCATTGTATACTCTCACCTCCTCTGTCAAAGATAAGGTGTCCATAGGTGTGTAGATTTATCTTTGGGCTTTCTATTTTGTTCCATTGATCTATAGTTCTGTCTTTGTGCCAGTACCATACTGTCTTGATGACTGTGGCTTTGTAGTAGAGCCTGAAGTCAGGCAGGTTGAGTCCTCCAGTTCCATTCTTCTTTCTCAAGACTGCTTTGGCTACTCGAGGGTTTTTGTATTTTCATACAAATTGTGAAATTATTTGTTCTAGCTCTGTGAAAAATACCGCTGGTAGCTTGATAGGGATTGCATTGAATCTATAGATTGCTTTGGGTAGTATACTCATTTTCACTATATTGATTCTTCCGATCCACGAACATGGTATACTTCTCCATCTGTTAGTGTCCTCTTTGATTTCTTTCATCAGTGTTTTATAGTTTTCTAAATATAGGTCTTTAGTTTCTTTAGGTAGATATATTCCTAAGTATTTTATTCTTTTTGTTGCAATGGTGAACGGAATTGTTTCCTTAATTTCTTTTTTCTATTTTCTCATTATTAGTGTATAGGAATGCAAGAGATTTCTGTGTGTTGATTTAATATCCTGCCACTTTACTATATTCATTGATTAGCTCTAGTAGTTTTCTGGTGGAGTCTTTAGGGTTTTCTATGTAGAGGATCATGTCATCTGCAAACAGTGAGAGCTGCCACTTACTACCTGTGTGACCTTGGGCAAGTTAACCCTTCTTTTATTCTTGGGTTTTGCATCTATAAAACAGCGATAATCAGAGTACCTATTTCACAGGGTTATGGTGAACATGTGAAGTGCTTAGGAGAGGGCTTGGTCCATACCAGGTGCTTCCCAGTGTTAGCTGTCATTGTTAGTGGTAATAAATCTTCACAGTAGCTCCATGATAGAGGTACTGTTGTTATCTTTCTAGGAAAAACTTGGGTTTGGAGAAATCAAACGATGGCCTAAGCTGATGAGGCTGCTAAGGGGTCAAGATCCAGCTCCAATCTGCCTTACTTTGGAACTGGGCTTGTAAACCACAGGGCTAATAGGTCTCCCCTCTTGCTCTGAATGGCAGCTGATTGTCTTGTTCTCAAAGCCTGGCACTGAGGGTGAGATGGAGGAAGGGGACAGTGAGACAATGAGGGCCTTCCCACAAACTTGGCCACTTCAGCAGAGCTCAGGCCATGGGGTTCAAGGCAGAAACCGCCAGTCAGAGAAGGGGTGCTTGGGCCTAGTTCCCTTGGTTTTGATCTCCTGCTGGGAGACTTTGGGCTTAAGCTCCCAGCCCTCTGACTCTCTGACATTTTGACCTGTCCCAGAAAAAATGCTGCCTGGACTTTTTATTTTCCTCTGTCCTGTTTCCACTTCAATCTCACCTCCTCGTGGCCCACATGGCTTTTGGGGCAGTTAGCCTCATGCTGGCTAGAAGAGACAGCTGTCTTGAGGCCGGCCCCTTTGTTTGACAGAAGCTGGTAAATCAGCAGTAATCCCCAATTCACAGTGATAATCAGCTCCCTGTCTGGACAGTCAGGGCTGCACAAAATAACAAGTGGGGCCGCACCTGTTCTGGGGGTCTGGCACTCAGAAAGAAAGCTGCTATGAATGGCCCAAGCCCCCTCTGAGCAGCAGCTGCAGCCTGGAATCACAGCTTTGTTAGCATAAGAATGGAGCCAGCCACGCCAGCCAGCCTGCTAACCAGCCAGCCTGCCAGCTTCCTTTTTTCCCTCCTTCCCAGCTCATCCTTGAACACCAAATGGGCCACCCTCATTGTGAGCAGACCCGCTTCGCCTTTCTCAACTGGGATGATCAATTTTTCATTTGTGGGGGAAAGGAAAGCACTTTCCCTTCTTCAGACTGGATCCCAGGGGATGAAGAGTCTGTTGATCTGCTCACTGTTCCTTGGGGTCTCACTCCAAACTGGAGGTTACCCCAGCATGGGACCCCAGGAGGCACACTGCACAGAGTAGAATGCAAATGGTGCCCCCTGGAGTTTTGCAGGGCACAGCCTGTGTGGCCTGGCCCTGGGAGCACATGGAGCCCAGGGCTTCCTCTAGAAAGGCCTCTAGCCTCTTGCTACTCAATGGGTTCATGGATCCGCTCTATCAAAGTATCTGGGACCCTGTCAGAAATGCGGAAGCTCAGACCCTAACCTGAATCAGCAATCTGGTGTGTGGTGATTCAGCTGCTCATCAACATTTGAGAAGCACTAGGGTAGAAAATAAGTTTCCACTTTTCACATATTTGAAAGTGGTTGAGCTTTTCGAATAAAAAAAATCATGGTTCCAATCTTAGCTCCATCACCTTACTAGGTGTGTGACCTCAACTGAGTCACTTAACTTCCCAGAGCCTCAGTTCCTCATCTGTAAAAGGCAACAATGATAATAATGACAGGGTTATTGTGAGAATAAATAACAAAAATGTTTATGAAGGTCACTAGCATACTGCTGGCATATGATCCTGTCTCAATAAATAATAGCTGTTCTTATTTTGCTCCCTGATAAACAACACTATTCTGCCAACTGCAGATGAGTCAGATGCTGACCTGCCCAGTTGTCTATTCATCAGGAAGGGCCCTTTATTTCTTCTGCTGCTGTTATGGGAACTTAAAGCAGTAAGTTTAATTAAGAACACCCCACCACTATATAGCATTTTGAACTTTTCAAAGCATCTTTCACACTCATTGCCTCCTAGCCTTGAAGACTCAGGGTATTGGAACTGAAGGTGTGCCTAGAGATCACCTCACCCAACATCCTCCTTGTTCAGGGAATGATTGACTGTTCAGTGAGCAGCATTAAAATCTGGTTGCTGCTTTGTGCTTATACTATCAAGCAGTTTTAACTTGGCTTAGGGAGAAATGACACTAGAGGCTCAGATCAAGCCAGGGTGTGGCTACAGCTGACTCAGCCCTGAACATTCTCTGAACTAGACAGATTAAGACTATTTTACAACATGGAACTGGGAACCACCGGATTTGTCAATGCCAAGATTTCCTTTTTATAAGTGACGATGTGTGTGTTCTCCTTTCCTGAAGGCAGATGAAAAGCCTCCAGCCTGAACTCAGTCCCAGTTTGAAAGAGTGTAATCAGGGCCATGGTCCATGAGCTGGCCTGAGAGCTAAGCTTATGGAGAATCAGTTTTCACTAAGATCACAGCATGGGGCTGGACAGGGTGTCTTAGGTTCTTCTAGTTCTGAGAAAGTAAACATGGAACAAGCTTTGATTCAGTGGGCCTCTTCTACAGGTTTTAAAAAGACTCTTTCATCATTTGGAAGGATATGAGAGATAATGCAAGGAGAAAAAATGCAAGTTATGAACAGGGTGTAATTTAATATCTGAGACTGACTAGGGATGGTGCCTGCATCAAGGCCCTGGGTGTTCTTCAGGCAGAGTTCAATGTTCATGTCCATGACAGGCACCAGGCACCTCAAAGAGAGGAGGAAGGGCCTTAGAACAATCACCAAAAGTCACATCAAGCTGTGCGAGCCCTCAATATGGTGTGGACCTTTGGCAACCAACTACACACATCTGGAAGGGTCAAAGTTCCTGAATACAAGATCTATGAAGCTTTCATACTCTTGATATAAGAGATACTCTTCTATTTGTGATAAACAGTGAACTTGTTAAAGTCTGTTGTGAAGATCAAAATCAATGACATTCAATTTTTTCTTCTGGCTCCAGAATTTTCACTCTAATGGAGAATGTCCTCAGTTGCCCAGAATAATACACACAAAGCACAGTTGCCCTGACTGAAGAGTTTCACCCTGGCGAGTGGTCCACTCAGCCCACTGCCCCTCACCTTTACTCCAGAACATGCACAGGGATCCCTGTACATTAAACTTGAAAACCACTGCTATGAGTCCCTGGGAGTCGCTGATGACATATGAGCAGAGCAGAAACACAATAAGTTTTCCATCGTAGAAGGATTCTTTGGTTCAAAGACCGCTTTAAGGACGTTGCTATAGGGCCAGGTGCTCCAGTTAGGAAGATACTACAATGGTACAGGTGACAGATGGTGGGAATTCAAAGAAGGGGCAGTCAAGATGCCAAGAACAAACATATGAGAGATGGTTGCGAGATAGACTTGGGAGGAACTGGTCATTGTAGAAAGTGAGGAAGATGAAAGAAGAATCTTGGATGACTCAGATTTCTCATTTAGTGGAGCCAGAGTATATAAAAGGTCATATTCAGTTTGGACATTGAGTGGAATTTCTAGCAGAGACAGCCCATAGCCACTTTCATAAACAGATCTAGGGCTCGGAGAGAGATCTGTGGTGAAGGTACACATCTGCGAGTTATAAAGTGTAGGTGATAGCTGAAGTCGCAGGCATGGATAAAATTTCCAAGAAAAGTGTGAAGGAGTAGGAAAAGAAGGGCTTCCCAGGTGGCGCTAGTGGTAAACGATCCTCCTAAGATGAAGAAGACATAAGAGATGAGGATTCGATCCCTGGGTTGGAAAGATCCCGGGGGAGAGCATGGTAACCCACTCCAGTATTCTTGCCTGGAGAATTCCATGGATGGAGGAACCTGGTGGGCTACAGTCCATAGAGTCACAGAGTCAGATACGACTGAAGTGACTTAGCATGCAAGCACACAGTAGGAAAACAGAAAGTGCTTACTGGGAACACTGATATTTTGGGTTTGGGAAAAGAAAGCGAAGCTCAAAGAGCAGCCACAGAAGAGGGAGGTGAATCAAGAAAGAGCACTGGAATCCACTGGAGAACAAATTTTCAGGAAGGCAGGCAGTAAAAATAAATGATTCAGAAACACCAAGTAAAGTCAAAAGACTGAGAAATGCTCATTAGATTTGTCAGTTGGGAAATCACTGGTGTCCACAGCAAAAAGATGTTTCAGGGGAATGATGAGGACAGAAACCAGATTCCACTGTGGAAATAAATGGAAGCAGAGGGGATGGCACAGGCTGAGGAGATTCACTGTTCAAGAAGCTTGGCAATGAAGGGGAGAAGAGACATAGGGCAGTAGCTAGAGAAGAAGAATATGGGATTGAAAAGAAAGTCTTGAAAGATAAAACACTGTAAATATTCTGAAGGGAGCCCATGGTAAGAACATGTTGAAGATCCTCAAGATAAAGGAAAGTTTTGGTAAGGGTGGATGAGACAACTGAATAAAAGTGGAGAAGAAGAAGGGGAAAACAGAGGATGAGATGGTTGGATGGCATCACTGACTCAGTGGACATGAGTTACAGCAAACTCCAGGAGATAGAGAAGGACCGGGAAGCCTGGCATGCTGCAGTCCATGGGGTGGCAAAGAGTCGGACACAACTGGGTGACTAAACAACAACAAGAGATGCATCTAGGCGGCAAGACAGGAATTTGAGGCCAAGGAAGCCTCTTATTTTCTCTATGAAATGGAAAATGAAGCCACCTTCTAAGAGAGACATGGACAGGTGTGGGGTTGGAGGCTGGGGGAGGGTAATTTGCCCATCGAGAGGAATGTGAGATGTAGCTTACTAGGGTCACATTTTGTCAGATTTCCCAGTAGTTTTAGGAACAACTGAGATTGGTTTCCTGCCCAGGTGCAGAAGTATAGGATAAGAGCCTGTCACTTGATTAATCTGGTGGTTCATTAGAATCACTGACAGCTTAAAAAGACCAACTTAGGGGCCCCATTCTAGGCCAATGAAATCAGGCATCAGCTCCTTTTAAAGCATCCCAGGTGATTCTCATGTGCAGCCAGGACCAAGATCCACTGGAATGATCTATGGTTTGGGCTTTGCTGAACTACTAACCAGACCAGAACGTTAACACATTACAATTGCTAAAAAAAGTTGCACTATGGGGTTTAGGAGGGAGAGGAAAAGAAGAGAAGCCAGAAGGACTGATAACTAGGAAGAACTCAGTAGAGTCAAGAGATGAGAGATTTAGCTAAGGTGAAAGAGAACGCGTAATTAGAATGAAGGGGTGGGTGTAGAATCTTTAACTTACCTGATAGGTCATTTGGTGAAGAACCTGTCTGCAAAGCATGAGACCCCAGTTCGATTCCTGGGTCAGGAAGATCCACTGGAGAAGGGATAGGCTACCCACTCCAGTATTCCTGGGCTTCCCTTGTGGCTCAGCTGGTAAAGAATCCACCTGCAATGTGAGAAGCCTGGGTTCGATCCTTGGGTTGGGAAGATCCCCTGGAGAAGGAAAAGGCTACCCACTCCAGTATTCTGGGCTGGAGAATTCCAGGGACTATATAGTCCATGGCCTCACAAAAAGTCAGACAGGACTGAGTGAAGAAGCTTTGCTATCATACTACTTGAGTTTAAGATTTCAGAGGTGTAGTAGTTCAGGGCAGTGGAAAAATACATGAGCTGGCAAGAGGGACACATGATCAAAGTTGAGTAGAGATGAAGGTGACTGGAGACAAGTGAAATCAAGTAAGCTTCAAATGTAAGTCAGACTCTATCCCATTCTCCAGCCAGAACCCTCCCTTCTAAAGGCTCACCGTCTCAATTCAGAGTAAAAGCCATAGTCCGTACAATTTCATGCAAGGCCTAAGAAGACCTGGGCTCTTACGGCTCCCTGACCTTGTCTTCTACTCTCCCTTCACAAACTCAGCTTCAGCCATATCGGCCCCTTCCCAGCCAGGTACGCTCCTGCCTTAAGACAGCTGCACTCTCGGTTCTCTCTGCCTGTAATGCTCTCCTGCAAGATATTTACATGGTAGCTCTCAAACTTCCTCCAGGTCTTTGCCCAAATATCATCTGCTCAATGAAGGCTACCCTTGTTGAAATTCCTTCTCTCACATATAAAAGTAATTCTTCTCTCCCATCATTGCCACCTTGTTCCCTGCTTCATTTTCCATCTGTTTATCACCAACGGACATTCTATGCATGATTATTTGTTTACTGATGGGTTAACTCTCTCCCCTACTCCTGTCCTCCTGATGGTAAGGTTCTTGTGGACAGAAATTTTTGTCCATTTGTTCATTGCTATAGCCTTCACACCACACCTCTGACAGTGCCCAGTATATCACAACAGTCCAAAATATTCATCAAAGGCACAAGCCATGAGTCCAAGGTGCTGATGGATTGTACACTGGGGCACTAAAGTCTTCCAGGATAAAAGCAGGCTCATGTTGAGAGGAAAGTAATAAACCAGGCATTAAAATTCCAGGAAAAGTGTGGTGAAAGAGGAGGAAGAGTTGACAAAAGAAGAGTGGATAGTATAAGCAGCACATGCCTCAAAGGAGCATTTATTTAACTTTATTTCATTTTTTAAACAACCTCTTTTTTCCCCTTGAAGGGTGGGCAGC
>NW_017189517.1:33388256-33419424 GCF_001704415.2 Capra hircus | reverse complement strand
CTCTGGGCCCCCCAATCCCACATCCACTTCCCAGAGCTGAGCTTTCTCTTGTTGGGGGCGCTCACGGTTGGGGGCGGGGAGAGATGGATGGAGTGGATCCAGAGGGACGCCTGGGTGCATGAGGCTTTGTTGCCTACAGCAAACCCAGTCCCCACAGCTTCCAGTTCCAGGCTAGGCTACAGTGTGCCCGGTAGAGTGGGTGTGGATGGGGCAGTCTGGAGAAGTGAGGGAATGTGAGGGGCATTCCGTGTGTGTGACTGGCACATAGGAATGCAGATTTGGGAGGGAGAGGGTGCAGGTTTTGCGTGGGGTTTTTGAGTGTGAATTGGAGTGGTGTGTGTGTGTGTGTGTGTGTGTGTGTGTGTGTCTGCACCATGGGGCTAGGCTACTCTTGGCATTACATGTCCTTGGGTATCATCCCATGCCAAGCCAGATTGCAGCAACACACAGGCAGATCAGGGGTTCCAACCTGTTCTGCCCAATCAGGGTAATGATGGTTTCAAAGTCATGGAAATCCCCCAGCTGGGGCTGTTGCTTAGGACATTCTGGATGTGGAATCTCTAGCCAGGTCGGCCAAGTCCCACTGGACATCATTATTGTTCCCCCAAAGATGCCCAACTTTCTTAGCAGGCTTCTCTTCTCAGCCAATGAGGATACAAAGCTCTTACAGTGATCCCTGCAGTAACTCCCCCACCCCTCTTCCTCACCCACCCCTTTAATTAGTGAATCCTCATGTCTTTACTGCAGTGATGTTCGCGGTGGGTTAGGAGGTAGCTGTATTATGTTTGGAGAAAACGGACATGCTAAAGCATTATCTATTAGTTGTGGATTTGGTTTAGAGGGTTTTTTGTTGGTTGATCCATAAGGTGTGAATTGGCATGGCAATTTCTTTTTTAACCAAAGACAGAAGAGATCAGTAAAAATGAACAAAACTAGTAAGCCTTCTCTTGACATTTTAATTTATGATTTTAATAAAGTGTTGTTTTTCAGGGTTGAAAAATGTACAATTAAGAACAGTGATCATTTAGTCAAACAACCAACATTTATTAAACACCTGCTATGCGCCAGAGGTGTTAGGTGTTGGAAGTATAGAAATGAATAAATGAATGAAACATCACCTCAGCTCTCAGGGAGTGCACAGTCTGGTAGGCTAGAGAGAAAGTGTAAACAGATAATTACCATAGAGTTTGACAAGGCCTGGGCAGGGTACTGTAAGATCATGGAAGAGGGAAGCCTGCCTGGAGGAGTGGGAGAAGATCAAGAAAGGTTTCATGGGGGAAGTGACATTTGAATGAGTCTTGAAGAATTAATTCACCAGGTGGTTAAATTGAAGTGACAGCATATATAAAGATAGAGGAATCTTGGACTGGGTCACTGTTACATTCTCAACAAAGTTAGGATGAATCTCCTTGGACTGGGATGGTGATTAATAGTGGATTCAAAAGGAGCCAGCATTGCAGACTGATACAGATCAGAATACATCCCTGTCTTGAGAAATGTCTAGCTCATTTATTAATATTAGTGTGTTTTGCTTTAAGCAAATCTGATATGTGTAATTATGGATTAACAAGGCAAACCAACTAGATGGGGACAGTATTCACATTGGCAGAATTTGTTGTTTTACAAAAGGATTCATAATCAGATCATCTTAAATAACAGTGCCCCTGTGACCTTTACAGTGAATATTTTTACCAAAAATCGATTTATACAGAATTGTTCCCATAACCAATGGATGGATACAGAAAGGTATATTTGTATTAAATTTACTTTTTGCATACAAATTTACCAATTTCAGTGGAAGTCTTTTCCCTCATGGTGTGGATGTTTAATAAACACTAGAAGAAAACGTGAAAATGGCAGGAATAAATATGAAATCCTTTGTGATCTTCTATCATTTGAATTGTATATGCGTGCATGCTAAGTCACTTCAGCTGTGTCTGATTCTTTGAGATCCTATGGACCATAGCCCACCAGGCTCCTCTGTCCATGGGATTCTCCAGCCAACAATAGTAGAGTGAGTTGCCATGCCCTCCTCCAGGGGATCTTTCTGACCTGCGTCAAACCCGGGTCTCTTATGTCTGCTGTATTGACAAGTGGATTCTTTACCACTAGTGCCACCTGGGAAGCCCCGAATTGTATATAAAATACAAATTAATCAGGACAGAGTCTTCAGGGAGTTTTACATTTTAGGTACTCTTAGTAGTGTCACTGGTAATTAATAATAGCACAGTATTTCTGTGCCGTATGTTAGCTCTGAAATGGATATATGATGACCACTCTAATACTCATGCAATGAAGCCACAGCAGGGGCAGATTATGAGTCTTCTGTTTTGTTGTCTGGGCACTGATTGCATGGACTGATGAATGGCACTAGGAATGAACCTAAGAGATGGATGATTTCTACTGTAAGTGCCTGGTGAGCACAAACTTCTGCTAGTTAAGAGTGTGGACCCTGAACGTTTGGACCAGCATCCCAGGCATTTACTCCCTTCAATGAAGACCCCAAATAGCTCTGGCTTCTATTTGAAAGGTGTGCCAGCAGAAGTAGGCAAGCTTGGATCGGCTTCCTCTCATCTGGCCAGTGCCCTGCTGCAGAGGAAATGATGCCCTGAAGTCCTTTGGGTGCATCAAGGTCCTTTGGTCACTGGCTGTCAGTATCATAAGGTATGGGGCGTTATCTCTAAGAAACATCCTCTACAGCTTGGGCTAGAACAGAATTGATCTGTTACTATGGTGATACTCAGATGAGTCTAATGGCTAGGACAGTGCTTCCTAATGCAGGTTCCAAAAAGACTAGTTCCATAGGATGGCAGCAGGTGTTACACACACACACACACTCACACCCACCCCCCCCACACACACCCACTGAGTTCTGTGGTTAAATTTGAAAAATTCTTGCTTAAACAGAAACAGTTTTGTGTATTTCAGGGCTTCTAAAAGCCGTCACTAGGCCAGTGTATATATCTTTGCCCACAGAACCTGGTGTTCCAGCAAGCATTTGGCTGAGCTGGTGTGGGGAAGAACATTCTTTGGGCAATGCCAGGCAAGAGCATTTTTGCACTGAGTTTGGAGGCTTTACTCTTGCTGAGTAAACTTGGATGACTTGCTTCAGCCCTCTAGGCTTTCCTTCCCCCTTGTGTAAAATGAAGTTGATAATGATCATTGCTCTCACTGACTGTGATGGCGTGATGACAACTAAGATAATATCTCTGCAAGTATTTTGAGCTCCTTAGAAGAAAGGCTCTATATAAACTCAAGGTTATTATGAAAGGGAAGTGAAGAATTAAAGCAATTATCTCGATAGTTTGGGCCCTAGTCCTGTTTTTCTGCTGCCTTATTGGGCAGTCTGTCTCAGTTCTCTGCTCTGCTTTGACTGCAGAGAACCTATATCCTCATCCAACCTTGGGCGACTCAGTTCTCTGGGGTTACTTCCTTTCACATCCTGACACTTTCAGCATGGCCTTTAATTTCCTGGTCCAGAGGTATCATCAGTGCAGCCTCAAAGAAATCCCATCAATCTGAACACACCCTGCTGACCAGAGAGCCCTGGAGGTGGGAATTAAATGTAGTTGGAAAATTGCTTTTATCCTTCAGACTCATCCTCCTACAGAAGCAGTTCTAAAGGACCATCTTGGAAGCTGACCGCTACGGGCTCCTCTCCAGTGACCCCAGTGCCCCATCTGGACCAGAGTCCTATTTGCAGGACAGGTTTCTTGACCAGTATCCAGGGTTCCTTTTGTCAGTACGAAGTCATGGCCATCTTTAAGGAAATTTAAAGCAAAACAAAACAAAACAAAACAAAACAAAAAACACTCTCATGACCATTGACCCTTCCTGATTCCCTTGACTCTTTGTTAATTCCTTCCTTTCCTTACAAGTTACCTTGAAAGGATAGAGTTCTTGAGGATTAACCACTAAATAATCATTGCAGACTGGGTTTGAGGTGGAGACTGAGGTGAGGGCATTAGAGTTAGCAGTCTATGGTGCTCTGTACACAGACCAGCAATTTCCCACATGCAAGCGGCAAGCTTCCATCGCAGTAGGAGGGATTTAGGTTTAACCACAAGAGGAAACTGTGTGACTTTAAGATGTGATGCTGGAAAGTGAGAGTGAAGTCATTCTCTGTCCTGGAGAGCTTAGTGGAAATGCCTATCCGGGAGGGGAGAGTCATAGCACGGTAGAGCTGCAAGTGCCTCGTGAAGTTCATCTGATTCAAACGTTCTCTTTGGATGAGGCAAATGAGGTCCAGAGAAGGGCAGTAAGCCACCTAAGGTCACACAGCTACCATATGTCAGAACGGAAGTCCTCCTAAAAGCTAAAACTCAGATCTGCTGCCTCCTTATGCTCTTTACACAGCTTTATACCCAGCTGTGTTCTTGTATGGCGCCTCCTTGGTGACTAGACAGTAAAGAATCTGCTTGCAATGCAGCAAACCTGGGTTCGATACCTGGGTTGGGAAGATCCCCTGGAGAAGAGACTGGCTACCCACTCCAGTATTCTTGCCTGGAGAATTCCATGTACAAAGGAGCCTGCCTGGCTATAGTCTTGTATATTTCAGGGGAGTGTGGATTGGCTCATTCAGTGGGACTTGGAGGTCGTGTCCAAGGCTGAGTTGTGTGGGCTCTAGAAGAGGAACAGGTTTCTCTGGGAGGCCTCAAAGGCCTGCTTCCTTGTATCTCCGGATCTCCATTCCTTTTGAGCGTATGGTTGTCTGATTCACCGAGCCATGCAGCTATCTGGAAACCTAAGGTCTGAGTGTCCTGCCAAGATACCCAGTGGGTGATTAAATCATCCCAGTCCCTCTACCTTGGTCATTATTAACATTGCATGGACCAAGGACCTCCTTGAAAGTCTGATGAAAACTACTGATGCACTCCCCAGAGAAGGGCCCACATCTGCTACCACAGGCATGTAATGTCAGGGTCATCTAGGTTTGTAGCTCCTGGTCTGCTGGCTGTTGGTGTTGGTACACAGCCTAGGATCACTTGTAGATGCTCGCTACATTCTGAAGACTCCCAGAGCTGGAATTGTCAGTCTTATCTAAGAGGAAATTGGAAGTACTAGGATGAGCCTTGTGCCAAATGGACTGGGGTGGTGGAGAGGTTAGAGTGAAATTTCTTTAGGATGAAAGACTGGGATTGAATCTTGGAGTTGAAGGAAAAACAAAAAAAGGAACTGAAGTGAGCTAGTCATTTCCCTTTCTCCCAACATTATGAAAGAGATCAACCCTGGGATTTCTTTGGAAGGAATGATGCTAAAGCTGAAGCTCCAGTACTTTGGCCACCTCATGCGAAGAGTTGACTCATTGGAAAAGACTCTGATGCTGGGAGGGATTGGGGGCAGGAGGAGAAGGGGACGACCGAGGATGAGATGGCTGGATGGCATCACGGACTCGATGGACATGAGTCTGTGTGAACTCCGGGAGATGGTGAAGGACAGGGAGGCCTGGCGTGCTGCGATTCATGGGATAGCAAAGAGTCGGACACCACTGAGCAACTGAACTGAACTGAACTGAACTGGAGAAAAGGAGGCATGGCAGAAAGAAAGGTGGGAGACTTGGAAGGATGGGAGAGGGAGATTGTTCTAGAAAGGGTGTCCATAATGACACCACTACATGAAACAAGCTCTTCTGAAAAAATGCCACAACCTTTCTACCTCTTTCCAGACTTTCTTGTCTTAGTTCAACTTCTAAACAGCAAAAGCTCATGTCTTTGGGAATTAGAAATTGTCTTAGATCCTGGAACACCATGTCCTTGAAGGGGACATTTTTAGAGGTTTGGAGTGGGAGCTGGAATTGTGGGGGAGTGGTACAGCTTGCCTCACTTCTTGTTTAAAAAAAGCATTTTTATGATCAAAATAATACATGCTTATGGCTTATAAAAATAGGAACATGAAGTAGAATGTTCCTGGCCTCTCCACCACTGATTACCCACTATGTTCACAGTTTGGTATGTATAGTTATGTGTGTGTTTCTATGAATATTCATATATGTATTCATGTGCCTAAATTAGTCATAAAAGATGTGACCAAGACACCATATACTGCTCTATAGTGTGCACTTCACTGGACACTGTGTCTGGAGGTCTTTGCCTGCCAGTATACATCTAGCTAGTTCATTCTTTTTAACAGTTGCATAGTATTCTGTCATCCAGTTGTGACCTGATTTTTTTTAAATCCAAGCTTTATTGGTGAATTTTTACATTGTTTCAAATTTTACAAATTATTAAATACTGGTGCAGCCTACTTCCCTCTGCACATGTCTCTCTATACTGTGGCCAGCATTTTTGCAGTGTAAATTCACAGTGGACTTTCCAGGTGCCTCAGTGATAAAGAATCTGCCCACCAATGCAGGAGACTTAGGAGACACAGGTTCAATCCCTGGGTTGGGAAGATACCACCAAAGGAGGAAATGGCAACCCATTCCAGTATTCTTGCCTGGAAAGTTCCATGGACAGAGGAGCCCAGTAGGATACAGTCTGTTGGATCACAAAAAAGTGGGACTTGACTGAGCATCTGAACACACACACAGATTCACGGTAGTGACCTTATTGGTTCAAAGAGTTTAGTTTTCACATTTCTCTTTTCTTTTTTAGAGAGCCTGCTCATTTGCCCTCCAGGAAGTCGATGGTGACTTACCTTCTCCCCCCAAAATGGCCATTTCTCCATGCTGTTCCTCACCCATTTCAGTTAGGTTGGTTGATCCTTTCAATCTTTGACAATGTGATTGCTGAAAAAAAGTCTCCTTTTCCTTTGCGTATTTTTTTTTTTTTTTGAGTGCTAGTGAGGCTGAAGTATGTGTCTGGCACATCTACATTTCTTCTTCTGCGTTGCAATTTCATATCCTTTGCTATTTTTCTACTGGGTTGTTCTTGCTCATTGTGATAACCAGAATCTCTCTGTATATTTTGGGTAGTAATAATTTAACCATGATCTATATTGCAAATACAGTAACTAGTCTATTATTTCTCTTTTGACTTTGATTTTAGTGTCTTTCATTGCACAGAAATGTTTACGATTTCAAAAAATAATCATCGCCACTCTGTTCCTTTATGAGCACTTCAACAATGCCACCACGAACGTCTGTGGACTCGATTATATGCGTTTGGCTCACTATTTCCTTAAGATAAATTCCTGGGATTGGGTTTGTTCAGTTATATATATATATATATATATATATATATATATATATATATATATTTTGCTAAAGTGCCTTCTAAAGTGATTGTTTTAAACCAATTTGCACTCCAACTGCAGTATATCAAAGTATACTTTGTTCCTCCTTTTGAGATCTTCTGCTAATTCAGATTTGGCACCTTAAATCAAGTGCTAGGCAAGAACTCGTGTTTGGCATCACGATGGCTGGGGCAGAAATCCCTAACTGCACGTGAAACACATGGAATACACATTTCACCTTCAATTATTTAAGCAAACACGGTTTTTAATTCATCTCCAACTAGAACTGTGTCAAAAGCATTTTCCAACATCAAGTCCCTCTAAATTCACTGTGAAGTGAATGGCTGTTTAGGGTCATTTCTGCTGGTGGCCGCTGCAGCCGCAGACAAAGACAAATGAACTTTAGAGATGTATGTTGTAAGACACTTGGAACAAAGCTACTGCTGCATTGTCACTGAACTCAGAGGTCAGCTAGATTGGTTCCAGAATTTTCCAGAGGCTGAGGGCTGAGTGAGTCGGCTTCCCTCCAACTTGCCTTCCTGCAAAGAGGACAAGTTTGAGGCCCTCCCATGAGGAGTTATTCTAATAGAAATAAACAGTGATGTCACCTTCTGCAAAGGGAATAGTGACAAACAGGTACAGGTGTAGCTTTTCTTGTCACTCTGCCTGGCTTGCTTCATCTTCTTGCATCTCTTTGCTGCCGACATCCAGGTATGGTCATGGAATTTCGGTGTTTGCTTTAGGCCACACGTAGGATTAGGAGAAGGTGGGTATCAGAGCAGTCATTTCTGTGGCTTAAGAACTGTCTTTTATCTGAAGAGTGAGAGCAGCAGTAGCAACCTTTTAATCCTTTGGGGGTGATTGAGCATGCTGTGGGGTATGAAAGAGCAGCGATAGTTGGTACCCATTTTACAGATAGAGAAGACACATCTGGAAAGGAGAAATGCTCTGAGAGTTGGACGTGCTGGAAAAGTCTCCTGACATACCTCCAACACATGCTAGTTAAAAATCTGGCCACTTTTCTCCTCTAGGGATGGGTATGTGTGTGCTAAGTAAGTTGCTTCAGTCGTGTCCAACTCTGCAACCCCATGGACTGTAGCCTGCCAGGCTCCTCTGTCCATGGGATTCTCCAGGCAAGAATACTGGAGTGGGTTGCCATGCCCTCCCCCAAGGGATCTTCCTGACCCAGGGATCGAACCCTGGTCTCCTGCATTGTAGGCAGATGCTTTTACCTTCTGAGCCACTAGGGAAGTCTGCATTTGAACTATAGCCAGTTATTATTTGTGGTTTCCCATTTCCCTCAAAATCTTGGTATTTGGAAAATGACTTTAGATCCTATCTAATATATGTGGGTTTTTTCTTTTAAAGACTTGGATCTGATGGCCAGTAATTATTGCTCTTTGCTGCTTTGAAAAAAAAAAAGGCTTTGGCCACTAAGTTAATGAATGTACTGTAGCTTCCCTGGTGGCTCAACTGGTAAAGAACCCGCCAGCCAATGTAGGAGACGCAAGAGATGCAGGTTCGATCCCTGAGTCAGGAAGATCCCCTGGAGTAGGAAATGGCAACCCACTCCATTATTCTTGCCTGCAAAATCCCATGGACAGAGGAGCCTGGCCAACTACAGTCCATGGGGTCACAAAAGAGTTGGACATGACTGAACACACACACACACACTCACACACACACACACACACACACACACACACACACACACGCTCCTCTTAAAGCTAGGGTGTCCGTTCTTTGATGCTGAATTATTTGTCTGTTTATTTATTTATTTTGGCTGTGCTATATGGCTTACACAATCTTAGTTCCCTGACTAGGGATTGAACCGAGGGCCACAGCAGTGAAAGCACCTAGGCCTAACCACTGGACTACCAGGGAACTCTCCAATGCTGAATAATTTATAACTGAAACATTATAGCCACAAATATGGTCTCTACACATAAATCATGTGATGAATTTCTCCTTATGGGTGGTCATAATGGAAAGGGCTATATTTTCCTTTCTTTTTAAAACTCTGCTTGATGCTTTTCATAGAACTGGGGATTGTCATGTTTTGTTTTCTAAGGATTATTCCCCAAAGGTAGCATTGCTGTTTAACTCATTAGAACCAGGAGGGGATATCTATTGTTCCCATACTTAAACTTGAAAGGACAATCTTATTAAGAAGCAGTCAGTCAGTTAGTGGAGCTTACAGGAAATTGGGAGGCAGAGACCTGAATCCCAGTTCTGGTTTTGTTCTAATTAGCTGTGTGACCTTGAACAAGTGCTTCAATGTCTCTGAGCCTCAGATTCCTCGCTCTTTGTTAGGAATAGATTATACTGTAGTGCCTTTCATCTAAGCAAAGCATATTTGTCTCCACTCAAAACTTGCTTAGTAACAAAATCGTGTGAAAGTGAAAGTGAAGTTGCTCAGTTGTGTCGGACTCTTTGCGACCCCATGGCCTGTAGCCTACCAGGCTTCTCGGTCCATGGGATTTTCCAGGCAAAAATACTGGAGTGGGTTACCATTTGCTTCTCCAGGAGATCTTCCTGACCCAAGGATTGAACCCGGGTTTCCCACATTGGAGGCAGACGCTTTACCATCTGAGCCACCAGGGAAGTCCAAAATCATTTGGAGGCACATTAAAAAAATATGTTGGAGTCCCCACCTCAACCAGTTGAATCAGAAACTCCAAGAGTGGACCCAGCTACACTATTTGTTAACCAGCTCCTTCGACGATTCAGAGATGGCTATAACCCCTTCCTGTGGTAACTTTCTGGAGGCAAGAACTGAGTTTTCCAGCCTGAGGGAATGAAACCCATTTTCCGAAGTGGGAAAGTCCAGGTGTCTCTATGTCTCTGGTTTAGAAACCTGTGATATGAGACCTCATTTGGGGAGGCTGGTTTGTGACCTTGTTCCCTGGGGCTAGTTTCTGCAGAAGTGAGTGGAGAGCAGACTGTTCCTTTTAATAAGAGCAAGTCTGAATGAACAAACTGACCATTTATTCAATAATGAGCATATTTCAGGCCCTTTGGCCCAAAATCTTCTGTCAAAACATTTCTGAGAAAGGCCAAAGCAGTTTCCAGAATTCAGATCTGTCTGCCCAAGCTCTCCTGTGAATCCCTTTTGAAGCTTCCTTCTATCCCCTCTTTGACTTTGTAAACTTTTCTTTCTCTTTCCTTCATTCAGCTCATGGTGTTGCTGTGGGTTCTCTGGTTTCATGGGATTTCAACCTCTGAGCTTTTTAGGCCCTCATCTCCCACCACCCCACCCCTCTTTAAACACCTTCTCCCCACCCATCACCCCTCACTTCATCACATTACTGATTTCATTTTCTTCAACCGTAGGCCCTCTCTCAATATTGTCCTGTGCTCTAAGTGCCTAAAGGAAAGGGGTCAGCATCAAGATACATGGATTTCCCAGGCAGTCCAACAGTTAGGACTCAGCACTCTCACTGCCAGACTGGGTTCAGTCTCTGGTCAGGGACCTAAGATTCCACCAACTGCACTGTGGGACCAAAAAATAAAAATGTACACACCCCTTTGCTCCATTTCTTTCCTCAGGTCTCAGCCTTCAGCCCTTCACTTCATAACAGGGGAAATTGGAGCTAGAGAAATACTTCTTTTTTTTTTTTAAGTTTTTTATTTTTTAAATTTTAAAATCTTTAATTCTTACATGCGTTCCCAAACATGAACCCCCCTCCCACCTCCCTCCCCATAACATCTCTCTGGGTCATCCCCATGGACCAGCCCCAAGCATGCTGTATCCTGCATCAGACATAGACTGGCGATTCAATTCTTACATGACAGTATACATGTTAGAATGCCATTCTCCCAAATCATCCCACCCTCTCCCTCTCCCTCTGAGTCCAAAAGTCTGTTATACACAGCTGTGTCTTTTTTCCTGTCTTGCATACAGGGTCGTCATTGCCATCTTCCTAAATTCCATATATATGTGTTCGTATACTGTATTGGTGTTTTTCTTTCTGGCTTACTTCACTCTGTATAATCGGCTCCAGTTTCATCCATCTCATCAGAACTGATTCAAATGAATTCTTTTTTACGGCTGAGTAATACTTCATTGTGTATATGTACCACTGCTTTCTTATCCATTCATCTGCTGATGGACATCTAGGTTGTTTCCAAAACAGTGCTGCGATGAACATTGGGGTACATGTGTCTCTTTCAATTCTGGTTTCCTCGGTGTGTATGCCCAGAAGTGGGATTGCTGGGTCATAAGGTAGTTCTATTTGCAATTTTTTAAGGAATCTCCACACTGTTCTCCATAGTGGCTGTACTAGTTTGCATTCCCACCAACAGTGTAGGAGGGTTCCCTTTTCTCCACACCCTCTCCAGCATTTATTGCTTGCAGATTTTTGGATCGCAGACATTCTGACTGGTGTGAAGTGGTACCTCATTGTGGTTTTGATTTACATTTCTCTAATAATGAGTGATGTTGAGCATCTTTTCATGTGTTTGTTAGCCATCTGTATGTCTTCTTTGGATGAAAGAAATCAAAGAGGACACTAATAGATGGAGAAATATACCATGTTCATGGATCGGAAGAATCAATATAGTGCAAATGAGTATACTACCCAAAGCAATTTACAAATTCAATGCAATCCCTATCAAGCTACCAGCCACATTTTTCACAGAACTAGAACAAATAATTTCAAGATTTGTATGGAAATACAAAAAACCTCGAATAGCCAAAGCAATCTTGAGAAAGGAGAAATACTTCTTCAAGGCAAAGTTTCAGAGACAGCAAGTCTTCCTCTTTATCTATAGCCATCATTTACTAAGCCGAGTGCCAGGTACCATGCCACTGTCCTGGCATGCATTATCTCACTGAATCTCTTCCACAGCTCCATCAGATAGGCATTCTTAGTATTCCCTTATCCCAGAGGAGGAAACAGGCTCAGAGCCACTAAGGGACTTGTACAAGTTCAGTCAGCTGGTGAGTAGCAAAGTGGATCTATCTGTCTGGTCCTAGGGCTTGCATGATTACACAGAGTATTCTGCTATTAAGGATTCCCCATGGTATATATCAGGCTTCCATGATGGCTCAAACAGTAACAAATCCTCCTGCAATGCAGGAGACACAGGAGATGCGGGTTCAATCCCTGGGTCTGGAAGATACCCTGGAAGAGGAAATTGCAACCCACTCCAGTATTCTTGCCTGGGAAATCTCATGGACAGAGGATCCTGGCGGGCTACAGTCCATGGGGTAACAAAGAGTTGGATACAACTTAACATGCACGTGTGCATACAGTGTCTACCTCCTACCTTGTGGTGTGTATCAGGCTGGGTTGTACCGGAGGCCAATCTATGCAGCAACAGATTTTCTTGGGTGTGAAGAGTCTGAGCCTGGAAGAGCCTCAGTAACTTTAAACACCAAGAAAGAAGGGGGAGTTGGTTTTAATGGCAGAATAATGTTGCCAGGGTTATAAAGTGTCATTGTAGGGTTGGGCCTGGGAACTTGGTTTTGATTCTTGAGAACTGAAACCTGAGTAAAACTGCAACTATTGGCATTGAGAAGTACATTCTTGAGACCCCTGTGACTATTGCTAGTATCATAGACCCTGGGGATGTGAAACATACTTGGTATTTTCTTCCTCCCACTCCCTTCCGGAAGCCAGTGCCAAGAGCAGAGGTAGGGAATGACTTCCTGGATGCTCTCAGCTTAAAGGGGACTGGAAAAGGAGAGAGAGCCAGGAAAGGGGCCCAGAATAGGCTAAACAACATTCTTGTTGGCTTGGATTCCTGGGTTTCCAGCTCACCCAAGTCCTTCTTATCTGATTCTCATTATCAAACTTGCAACACGAGGCAAGGAATATTTGGCATCCACCAATGCAGACTCATTGAATGTGTGTTGATGTGACTGAAATTCATGAGTACAACAAATCCATGCCCAGAGATTTCAAGAATATTCCCGTGGGAGCAAGTCTGTCTTGGAGCCATAACCTAAGAGCCCATTTGAAGGAGCCCAAGTTTTCACTTTGACTGGCGTGCATGGATCGATTTAACATTGCTACAGAAAAACAATTTTTTTTTTCTTTTTTTTAGCTCCTTCCTGGAAAGATCCTACATTGGCTATAATTTCTCTAAAATCTCTTTTGAGTTGGAGATGCCAGACAAAGACTCCCACCTCTTTTCTGCAGGGTTTGTCCTTTTTATTGTCATTCAGTCATGGGAGTCAGTGGGCCTAAGGGTCTCTTAAGGCCTCAGTCACTTGCTCCATGTCTAATGCCTGACAAGTCATGTGGTCTCCCTAGGCCTCAGTTCTCCCATCTGTAATGTTCCTGATTCTCCAGTTTCCATGGGGATATTAAAGCAAGCAGATCATTGAAAACAAATGGTCCAAGATAGATGATTGTAGTTGTTTTCAGGTTTTCCCTGGTTAAAGAGCTGTTTTGGAAAAAAAGAGAGAGAGAGAAGTAGTAGAAGGTTCAAGGGCTGAGAGTTGGAATCATTTGCTTAAGTTCAAATTCCTGTTCTGTCTCCTACTAACTATGCGATCTTGGAAAGTTTCTTAACCATCTAATTGCCTTAACTCTGTACAACGGAAAGAGTAAGAATTACACCTATGTTGTAGAGCAATAGTAAGGAATCAAAGAGATAATACATAGCAAGGGTCTGCCCCATAGTTAGTGCTCAGTAAAGAGCAGCTATTTCTTTTATGATGATGAGCGCCTGAATCCTAGTCCAGCAACTTTGGGTAAGTCCCTTAGCCTCCTTAAACTTAAGTTCCTTCACCTGTATAATGGGAACAATCACAGTAGTCACCTCATAGGGTTTTCTTGAGGAATAAACAAGCTCATTCTTGGAAGGTTCTCAGCATACTGCTGGGCCTGTAGAAGTGCTCAAGAAAGTATTGTCAGTTGCCAACTTAGTGGCCCTGTAGGCTCTTTGGCCCCTGGCTTCTCCATGTCTGGGCCACTTCTGAACCTAACTCCCACCCCAGCAGAGGTTTCTGATGCCTGTTGATGAGGGTGAGCGGAGGAGACAGCCTTTCTTCCTGTAGACCTCCTGAGAGCTTCCTGCAAAAACCCTGCACCCGGGCTGTGTCACCTGGGCTGCTTCTGGATAGCAGCTGATTGATTCTTAGGACCCCAAATGGTTCACAAAGTGACAAAAATGAGGACAAGGCAGACCTTGCTTATCAGCTCCCATAGGAACCTGGCTCCAGGCAGCACCAAGTTTTGTTAGCTGCCCCTCCCTTTCCTCCCTTGGCAGCCCCACCAGGCACGTATTCCCTTCTGGCCTTCCTCCAAGACAACAGGCCAGAGGGCCCTGCATCTCCTCCCACGTCAAGAAAGGCAAGCAGATGCTGCCATAGTGACAGTTCCTACCTGATCAATAGAGCTGGGAATTGAACCCTGGTGACAGGGCCTGCCTTGAGGGCGGCTACCTCCCAGGGCATCACCTACCTCAGCCTGGTGACCAAGCAACCTGCCCTGCCCACCACTGGCTAGGCACCAGCCTTGAAGCCTTTCTCGATACATTTATCTGCACCTCTGGGGCCCCACAGTGACTGCCCATTTCAGGCATATGCTGTCCTCGTTGGATTTCTCAGTGACCTTTGCCTTAGTTCAGCCCTTATTATTTCTTTCTTGAACTGGTCAATATTATTGTTGCTGCTGTTGAAGCTGCTAATAACAGTAGGAACAGCTAACATTACTGAGTGCTTCCTGTGTGTGAGGCACTATGCTCAGTACTTCATATGTATTTTCGTATTCCATCCTCCTAATAACCATTTCAGGTAGGAGGCAGTATTATTACTCCTAGAGATATCGGTCATCCTGGAGTGTTAAGGGTCCAGATGGGATCTTGGACACCTATAAAATATTCAGAAGGGGTTACATGACCCAAGGGGACTTATTGATGTGTTGCTGCTGCTGCTACATCACTTCAGTCGTATCCGACTCTGTGTGACCCCAGAGACGGCAGCCCACCAGGCTCCCCTGTCCCTGGGATTCTCCAGGCAAGAACACTGGAGTGGGTTACCATTTCCTTTTCCAGTGAGTGAAAGTGAAAAGTGAAAGTGAAGTCGCTCAGTCATGTCCGACTCTTAGCGACCAAATGGACTGCAGCCTCCCAGGCTCCTCCGTCCATGGGATTTTCCAGGCAAGAGTACTGGAGTGGGGTGCCATTGCCTTCTCCGTTTGATGTGTTAGGGTTAGCCAAAAAGTTCTTTCAGGCTTTTCCATAACATCTTATGGAAAAATCCAGCAAACTTTTTGGCCAACCCAATACTTGGCCAAGAAGCCCTTTTATGCCACCCCTTCCACTTTTCCACTGGTACAGCAGACATTGGTACAGTTCAGTTCAGTTCAGTTCAGTCGCTCAGTCGTGTCCCGACTCTTTGCGACCCCATGAATCGCAGCACGCCAGGCCTCCTGGTCCATCACCATCTCCCGGAGTTCACACAGACTTGCGTCCATCGAGTCAGTGATGCCATCCAGCATCTCATCCTCTGTTGTCCCCTTCTCCTCCTGCCCCCAATCTCTCCCAGCATCAGAGTCTTTTCCAAAGAGTCAACTCTTCTCATGAGGTGGCCAAAGTACTGGAGTTTCAGCCTTAGCATGGTTCCTTCCAAAGAAATCCCAGGGTTGACCTCCTTCAGAATGGACTGGTTGGATCTCCTTGCAGTCCAAGGGACTCTCAAGAGTCTTCTCCAACACCACAGTTCAAAAGCATCAATTCTTCGGCGCTCAGCCTTCTTCACAGTCCAATTCTCACATCCATACATGACCACAGGAAAAACCATTGCCTTGACTAGACGGACCTTAGTTGGCAAAGTAATGTCTCTGCTTTTGAATATGCTATCTAGGTTGGTCATAACTTTTCTTCCAAGGAGTAAGTGTCTTTTAATTTCATGGCTGCAGTCACCATCTGCAGTGATTCTGGACCCCCAAAAATAAAGTCTGACACTGTTTCCACTGTTTCCCCATCTATTTCCCATGTGTACAATTGATTGACTTGAACACAGCAGATGTTGCTCATTCTGAATCCTGCCGGGCCCTTGGCCATGGCTGGAGATATGGGAGCCATACCAC
The DNA here is from genome assembly GCF_001704415.2 of Capra hircus. NCBI lineage: Eukaryota > Metazoa > Chordata > Mammalia > Artiodactyla > Bovidae > Capra > Capra hircus. Next base: position 33,403,207 of record NW_017189517.1, on the reverse strand, counting down.
CTCTAACTGCTTGCAGCACAGGAGGATTTTTGCATCTGACCCACCCTGGGGTTGCTTGGATACTAGCTGGGATCAGGCTAGGGTAGCCCCATGGTGGACATGACCAAGTAAAAATCTCACTTCTTAGCCTGAAGTTTCAGACTTTCTATTATATGGGCTTCCCAGGTGGCTCAGTGGTTAAGAATCTTCCTGTAATGCAGGAGACACAGGAGGTGTGGGTTTGATCCCTGGGTAGGGAAGATCCCCTCAAGGAGGAAATGGCAACCCACTCCCATATTCTTGCCTGGAGATTCCCATGAACAGAGGATCCTGGTGGGCTACAGTTCATGGGGTCGTAAAGAGTCAGACATGACAGCACACACACACTGTATTAGTACAAATGACTATGACACACATTTCCAATAGTATTTACTTAACACAGACCCCATACTCCAGCTACACCAGGCTACCCTCATCCCCAGAATACATCTTGCACATAAATACCCATTTCCATGCCTCTGTTCATGGTGCTGTCCTACTGGCTCTTCTCCAAAAATCCTTCTGAGAACATCTCACTTCTTTCTTTTTTCATCTCAAGGACCCATTGAGCATCTGTTATATATAAGGTGATGTGCTTGGCACTTAGAATGTGATTATTAACTTGCCTTCATCAAGCTGACAATTTAGTGCAGGAAACAGACATTAAGCAAACCAACAGAGACATACATAATTAGAGTTGAACCTTGAACAATATGAGGTTTGGCGCACCAACCTCTGTGTCACTGAAAAAAATGTGTATAACTTATAGTCAGCCCTCCATATATGTGATCCCAACCTATCTGCAATTCCCACCCATGGATTCAACCACTGATCATGTCGTAGTGTGGTATCTGTGCTCAGTCACTCCGTCATATCTGACTCTTTGCGACCCCATGGACTGTAGCCTGCCAGGCTCCTCTGGCCACAGAATTTTCCAGGCAAGAATACTGGGGTGGGTTGTCATTTGCTTCTCCAGGGAATCTTCCTGACTCAAGGAGTGAACCCTTGTCTCTTGCATTACCGCTGAGCCACCTGGGAAGTCTCCCCACATCAGAAAATATCCACATGTAAGTGAACCCACACCACTCTGACCCATGTTATTCAAGGGTCAAATGTGTAAGTTGTGATAAGTGCTGTAAGGGAGAAGAAAGGGTGGTTATGAGAGATGGTTACAAGGGAGACATTTTAGATGGGAGGGAATGAAGAAAGGTCTTTCTGGGGGAAGTGACATCTAAGCTGAGATTGGAAAGATGAATAAATAATAGCAAAGAATATTCCAGACTGAGGGACCAATGTGGGCAGACACTTGAGATGGGTGCTGGCTGTATTCAGCTGACTCAAAGAGTTAGTGAACCATGGAAAAGGGGTTCTCAGTGAGACTGGAGACCACGTGGGGGCTTGCAGGCCATGGTAATGAGTTCCCTTTTTATGCTGAGTGCATTGGGAAGCCATGGATGTGTTTTCATCAGGGATCAAAATGATTAATTCATATGTTTAAAATAGTCCTCTGGCTGCTACACAAACTTGGCCTGTAGAGAGTAATGAAGGGAAAGAAGGCCAAGATTAGGTACCTGGGATACTAGTTCAGGGAGAGATTCTGGTGGCTTGGAGTAAGGGGTGGCAGTGGCCATGGAGAGAAGTGAGCAGATTTAAGATACATATTACAGCTAGAGCCAAAAGGACTTGCTGGTGGACGGGATATGCTGGCAAGGGGAGGGAGCGATCAAGGAGGACTTCCATGTGTCTGACTTGAGTGAGGAAGATGGCAGTACCACTAAGGGACATGGGGATGTAGCCTGAAGCCAGTTTAAGGTTTAGCTCTCCTGTGCCGCATTTGATCTCTAATGGTTATGGGGCATATATACTATACTACTTAGTTTTGACGATAACTAACATGAGAGTATTGTCTCTCTGTCCCTGCATGCTCAGTTGCTTCAGTCGTTTCCAACTCTTTGCGACCCCCGTGGACTGTAGCCCACTAGGCTTCTCTGTTCATGGGATTCTCTGAAGAAAAATGCAGTGAGTTGCCATGCCCTCCTCCAGAGGATCTTCCTGATCCAGGGATCAAACCCGAATCTCTTGCATTCCAGGCAGATTCCTTACCACTGAGCCACTGGGAAGCCCCGTGGTCTCCCTGCTGCTGCTGTTAAGTCACTTCAGTCGTGTCTAATTCTGTGCGACCCCATAGACGGCAGCCCACCAGGCTCCCCCGTCCCTGGGATTCTCCAAGCAAGAACACTGGAGTGGGTTGCCATTTCCTTCTCCAATGCATGAAAGTGAAAAGTGAAGGTGAAAAGTGAAGTTGCTCAGTCGTGTCCAACTCTTAGTGACCCCATGGACTGCAGCCCATCAGGCTCCTCCATCCATGGGATTTTCCAGGCAGGAGTACTGGAGTAGGTTGCCATTGCCTTAGGTTTTAAACTCTTTGAGGACACTGACTATGTCTTCCTCTTGTCTGTACTCCCCCAAAGCACCCAAGACATCATGTATTGAAGACTGATCAATTAAGGGAAGGAACTTGTTTATTTTTCAATTTTACTCTTTTCACTAAGGCATCAGACATGAATGGATCAAGGTTTTCTTTAAAAAAGAAAAAGATATGTTCCTGGATAGACTTTGAACTGCATTTAATCATTAATCCCCTTTTGAACAGTTGCTGCTGTGTCAGCATGATGCACAGGGCACACCTAACCTTGGTCTTCAGAACATCCTTCATCCATGCAGTAAAGCCTCTGTGTTCACAGAAGTGTGACTTCATGGGAATGTACAGGCTAGCTCAGGATGGGCAGAGCAGAAGACAAGAAGTGACCTGAGGGCCTCAGTTGCTCAGGCAGGTGTGGGTTTTCATGGCCATGGGTAAGCACATACTATGGATAGCATGTTGTGGACCTTAGAGTCCATCACAGAATAGACAAAATATAGTGGGGTTACAGCATCTAGACAAGATAAAATAAGGAGGTGCCCTATTGCAGTGGGCACAGCTTCAGTTCAGTTCAGTTCAGTTCAGTCGGTCAGTTGTGTTTGGCTCTTTGCGACCCCATGAATCGCAGCACGCCAGGCCTCCCTGTTCATCACCAACTCCTGGAGTTCACTCAGACTCACGTCCATCGAGTCCGTGATGCTATCCAGCCATCTCATCCTTGGTCGTCCCCTTCTCCTCCTGCCCCCAATCCCTCCCAGCATCAGAGTCTTTTCCAATGAGTCAACTCTTCGCATGAGTTGGCCAAAGTACTGGAGTTTCAGCTTTAGCATCATTCCTTCCAAAGAAATCCCAGGGCTGATCTCCTTCAGAATGGACTGGTTGGAACTCCTTGCAGTCCAAGGGACTCTCAGAGTCTTCTCCAACACCACAGTTCAAAAGCATCAATTCTTCGGCGCTCAGCCTTCTTCACAGTCCAACTCTCACATCCATACATGACTACTGGAAAAACCATAGCCTTGACTAGATAGACCTTAGTCAGCAAAGTAATGTCTCTGCTTTTGAATATGCTATCTAGGTTGCTCATAACTTTTCTTCCAAGTTGTAAGCGTCTTTTAATTTCATGGCTGCAATCACCATCTGCAGTGATTTTGGATCCCCCCAAAATAAAGTTTGACACTGTTTCCACTGTTTCCCCATCTATTTCCCATGAAGTGATGGGACCAGATGCCATGATCTTCGTTTTCTGAATGTTGAGCTTTAAGCCAACTTTTTCACTCTCCTCTTTCACTTTCATCAAGAGGCTTTTTAGCTCCTCTTCACTTTCTGCCATAAGGGTGGTGTCATCTGCATATCTGAGGTTATTGATATTTCTCCTGGCAATCTTGATTCTAGCTTGTGTTTCTTCCAGCCCATCGTTTCTCATGATGTACTCTGCATATAAGTTAAATAAGCAGAGTGACAATATACAGCCTTGACGTACTCCTTTTCCTATTTGGAACCAGTCTGTTGTTCCATGTCCAGTTCTAACTGTTGCTTCCTGGCCTGCATGCAGATTTCTCAAGAGGCAGGTCAGGTGGTCTGGTATTCCCATCTCTTTCAGAATTTTCCACAGCTTATTGTGATCTACACAGTCAAAGGCTTTGGCATAGTCAATAAAGCAGAAATAGATGTTTTTCTGGAACTCTCTTGCTTTTTCCATGATCCAGTGGATGTTGGCAATTTGATCTCTGGTTCCTCTGCCTTTTCTAAAGCCAGCTTGAACATCAGGAAGTTCACGGTTCACGTATTGCTGAAGCTTGGCTTGGAGAATTTTGAGCATTACTTTACTAGCGTGTGAGATGAATGCAATTGTGTGGTAGTTTGAGCATTCTTTGGCATTGCCATTCTTTGGGATTGGAATGAACAGCTTCCCCCAGTGATTTTCTTCCAAAGGGAGTCAGCCCCCAATTTTGAGACTTCTTAAAGCCTCTCCATTCATGTGATCCCCTGCCACTGTCATAAATGTAAGCCCCTTTCCGCTCTTCTGGGGCTTTTCATCCCCATACATGTTTGAACTTTCTTTTCATCACCCCATCATGTCTCCCATGATTTTGTCTGTGCCCTTTGAGACTCAGGTTGCACATCAACTAAGTCCCCTGACCCTTCCCTCTTGCTGTGTGATCCACCTCCGAGCATCACAGCACTGGCTACACATTAGCTTCACCTGGGAAGATTTTTAACAAGGACTGAAGCCTGGACTCCCTCCCTGTGAGATTCTGATTCAACTGGCCTGAAGTGGGGCCTGAGCACTTTTACTTTTTAAAGAACCACACCCCAGGTGATGCTGATGTGCAGCCTGATTTACAAACTCCAGACACCTTCTTGCCTTAGAAAACATATCCATTCTCTTGCAGGTGCTTATTCTCTGGGGCTGCACACACCACATTATTGAGGTGTGATGTCCACATGCTCTTATTCTCTGACACTATTTTCATGTCTTTTTGTCCATCTTAAAAAAAAAAAAGAAAACAAGCCAACAGATAATAGAATTCAATAACAACTAAAGTATTGTTCATTGTTTTAAAAAGATTGTTTATTATTATTTTTTATTTTAATTGGAGGATAATTGCTTTACAATGTTATGTTGGTTTCTGCTATACAACAATGTGAGCCAACTATGCCTGCATGTGTGCTCAGTTGCTCAGTCATGTCCAACATTCTGGACTCCATGGACTGTAGCCTACCAGGCTCCTCTGTCCATGGGATTTCCTAGGCAAGAATACTGGCATGGGTTCCCATTTCCTTCTCCAGAGGATCTTCCTAACCCAGGGATCGAACCCGTGCCTCTTGTGTCTCCTGCACTGGCAGGCAGATGCTTTACCCCTGAGCCACCCAGGAAGCCCCAAATCAGCTATAAATATATATTTATCCACTCCCACCCCATTTGCACATCTGTCCCACCCAACCCCCCATCCCAGCTCTGTAGGTCATCACAGTCTAAAAGATCAGTTGGGTTCAGTTCAGTCGCTCAGTCGTGTTCGACTCTTTGCGACCCCATGAATCGCAGCATGCCAGGCCTCCCTGTCCATCACCAACTCCCAGAGTTCACTCAGACTCGCGTCCATCAAGTCCGTGATGCCATCCAGCCATCTCATCCTCGGTCGTCATCTTCTCCACCTGCCTCCAATCCCTCCCAGCATCAAAGTCTTCTCCAGTGAGTCAACTCTTCACATGAGGTGGCCAAAGTATTGGAGTTTCAGCTTCACCATCATTCCCTCCAAAGAAATTCCAGGGCTGATCTCCTTCAGAATAGACTGGTTGGATCTCCTTGCAGTCCAAGGGACTCTCAAGAGTCTTTTCCAAAACCACAGTTCAAAAGCATCAATTCTTCAGCATTCAGCTTTCTTCACAGTCCAACTCTCACATCCATACATGACCACAGGAAAAACCATAGCCTTGACTAGACGGGCCTTTGTTGGCAAAGTAATGTCTGTGCTTTTGAATATGGTATCTAAGTTGGTCATAACTTTTTTCCCAAGGAGTAAGCATTTTTTAATTTCATGGCTGCAATCACCATCTGCAGTGATTTTGGAGCCCCCAAAAGTAAATTTGACACTGTTTCCACTGTTTCCCCTTCTATTTCCCATGGAGTGATGGGACCGGATGCAATGATCTTAGTTTTCTGAATGTTGAGCTTTAAGCCAATTTTTTCACTCTCTACTTTCACTTTCATCAAGAGGCTTTTTAGTTCCTCTTCACTTTCTGCCATAAGGGTGGTGTCATCTGCATATCTGAGGTTATCGATATTTCCCCCAGCAATCTTTTTTTTTTCTTTTTTTAAAAATTTTTTAATTTTTTTAAATTTTTTAAATTTTAAAATCTTTAATTCTTACATGCGTTCCCAAACATGAACCCCCCTCCCACCTCCCTCCCCACAACATCTCTCTGGGTCATCCCCATGCACCAGCCCCAAGCATGCTGCACCCTACGTCAGACATGGACTGGCGATTCAATTCTTACATGACAGTATACATGTTAGAATTCCCATTCTCCCAAATCATCCCACCCTCTCCCTCTCCCTCTGAGTCCAAAAGTCCGTTATACACATCTGTGTCTTTTTTCCTGTCTTGCATACAGGGTCGTCATTGCCATCTTCCTAAATTCCATATATATGTGTTAGTATACTGTATTGGTGTTTTTCTTTCTGGCTTACTTCACTCTGTATAATTGGCTCCAGTTTCATCCATCTCATCAGAACTGATTCAAATGAATTCTTTTTAACGGCTGAGTAATACTCCATTGTGTATATGTACCACAGCTTTCTTATCCATTCATCTGCTGATGGACATCTAGGTTGTTTCCATGTCCTAGCTATTATAAACAGTGCTGCGATGAACATTGGGGTACATGTGTCTCTTTCAATTCTGGTTTCCTCAGTGTGTATGCCCAGCAATCGGATTGCTTCCCCCAGCAATCTTGATTCCAGCTTGTGTTTCTTCCAGTCCATCGATTCTCATGATGTACTCTGCATATAAGTTAAATAAGCAGGGTGACAATATACAGCCTTGATGTACTCCTTTTCCTATTTGGAACCAGTCTGTTGTTCTGTGTCCAGTTCTAACTGTTGCTTCCTGACCTGCATATAGGTTTCTCAAGGGGCAGGTCAGGTGGTCTGGTATTCTCATCTCTTTCAGAATTTTTCACAGTTTATTGTGTTCCACAGAGTCAAAGGCTTTGGCATAGTCAATAAAGCAGAAATAGATGTTTTTCTGGACCTCTCTTGCTTTTTCCATGACCCAGCTGACGTTGGCAATTTGATCTCTGGTTCCTCTGCCTTTTCTAAAACTAGCTTGAACATCTGGGAGTTCACGGTTCATGTATTGCTAAAGCCTGGCTTGGAGAATTTTACTAGCGTGTGAGATGAGTGCAATTGTGCAGTAGTTTGAGCACTCTTTGGCATTGCCTTTCCTTGGGATTGGAATGAAAATTGAGCTTTTCCAGTCCTGTGTCCACTGGTGAGTTTTCCAAATTTTCTGGCATATTGAGTGCAGCACTTTCACAGTATCATCTTTCAGGCTTCGAAATAGCTCAACTGGAATTCCGTCACCTCCACTAGCTTTGTTCCTAGTGATGCTTTCTAAGGCCCACTTGACTTCACATTCCAAGATGTCTGGCTCTAGGTGAGTGATCACAGCATTGTGATTATCTGGGTCATGAAGATCTGTTTTGTATAGTTCTTCTGTGTATTCTTGCCACCTCTTCTTAATATCTTCTGCTTCTGTTAGGTCCATACCATTTCTGTCCTTTATCGAGCCCATGTTTGCATGAAATGTTCCCTTGGTGTCTCTAATTTTCTTGAAGAGATCTCTAGTCTTTCCCATTCTGTTGTTTTCCTCTATTTCTTTGCATTGATCTCTGTGGAAGTCTTTCTTATCTCTCCTTGCTCTTCTTTGGAACTCTGCATTCAGATGCTTATCTCTTTCCTTTTCTCCTTTGCTTTTCGCTTCTCTTCTTTTCACAGCTATTTGTAAGGCCTCCTCAGACAGCCATTTTGTTTTTTGGATTTCTTTTCCATGGGGATGGTCTTGATCCCTGTCTCCTGTACAGTGTCATGAACCTCCATCCATAGTTCATCAGGCACTCCATCTATCAGATCTAGTCCCTTAAATCTATTTCTCACTTCCACTGTATAATCATAAGGGATTTGATTTAGGTCATACTTGAATGGTCTAGTGGTTTTCCCTACTTTCTTCAATTTAAGTCTGAATTTGGCAATAGGGAGTTCATGATCTGAGCCACAGTCAGCTCCTGGTCTTGTTTTTCTTGACTCTATAGAGCTTCTCCATCTTTGGCTGCAAAGAATATAATCAATCTGATTTTGGTGTTGACCATCTGGTGATGTCCATGTGTAGAGTCTTCTCTTGCGTTGTTGGAAGAGGGTGTTTGCTATGCCCAGTCCATTTTCTTGGCAAAACTCTATTAGTCTTTGCCCTGCTTCATTCCGCATTCCAAGGCCAAATTTGCCTGTTACTCCAGGTGTTTCTTGACTTCCTACTTTTGCATTCCAGTCCTCTATAATGAAAAGGACATCTTTTTTGGGTGTTAGTTCTAAAAGGTCTTGTAGCTCTTCATAGAACCGTTCAACTTCAGCTTCTTCAGCATTACTGGTTGGGGCATAGACTTGCATTACTGTGATACTGAATGTTTTGCCTTGGAAATGAACAGAGATCATTCTGTTGTTTTTGAGATTGCATCCAAGTACTGCATTTCAGACTCTTTTGTTGACCATGATGGCTACTCCATTTCTTCTGAGGGATTCCTGCCCGCAGTAGTAGATATAATGGTCATCTGAGTTAAATTCACCCATTCCAGTCCATTTTAGTTTGCTGATTCCTAGAATGTCGACGTTCACCCTTGCCGTCTCTTGTTTGACCACTTCCAATTTGCCTTGATTCATGGACCTGACATTCCAGGTTCCTATGCAATATTGCTCTTTACAGCATCAGACCTTGCTTCACCAGTCACATCCACAGCTGGGTATTGTTTTTGCTTTAGCTCCATCCATTCTTTCTGGAGTTATTTTTCCACTGATCTCCAGTAGCATATTGGACACCTACTGACCAGGTGAGTTCCTTTCAGTATCCTATCATTTTGCCTTTTCATACTGTTCATGGGGTTCTCAAGGCAAGAATACTGAAGTGGCTTGCCATTCCCTTCTCCAGTGGACCACATTCTGTCAGGCCTCTCCACCATGCCTACCCGTCTTGGGTGGCCCCACATGGCATGGCTTAGTTTCATTGAGTTAGACAATGCTGTGGTCCTAGTGTGATTAGACTGACTAGTTTTCTGTGATTATAGTTTCAGTGTGTCTGCCCTCTTGCAACACCTACTGTATTACTTGGGTTTCTCTTACCTTTGATGTGGGGAATCTCTTCACGGCTGCTCCAGCAAAGCACAGCTGCTGCTCCTTACCTGGGATGAGGGGTATCGCCTCACCACCGCCCCTCCAGCCTAGAATGTGGAATAGCTCCTCTAGGCCCTCTGGCGCCCGCGCAGCCACCGCTCCTTGGACGTGGGGTCTCTCCTCCCGGCTGCCACCCCTGGCCTTGGGCAGGGGAGCTCCTCTAGGCTGCTCCTGTGCTGTCACAGTCTAAAGATAGGTTGTTTAAAAAATGAAATAAAGTTAAATAAATGCTCCTTTGAGGCATGTGCTGCTTATACTATCCACTCTTCTTTTTGTCAACTCTTCCTCCTCTTTCACCCACACTTTTCCTGGAATTTTAATGCCTGGTTTATTACTTTCCTCTCAAACATGAGCCCTGCTTTTATCCTGGAAGACTTTAGTGCCCCAGTGTACAATCCATCCAGCACCTTGGACTCATGGCTTGTGCCTTTGATGAATATTTTGGACTGTTGTGATATACTGGGCACTGTCAGAGGTGTGGTGTGAAGGCTATAGCAATGAACAAATGGACAAAAATTTCTGTCCACAAGAACCTTACCATCAGGAGGACAGGAGTAGGGGAGAGAGTTAACCCATCAGTAAACAAATAATCATGCATAGAATGTCCGTTGGTGATAAACAGATGGAAAAGAATGAAGCAGGGAACAAGGTGGGCAATGATGGGAGAGAAGAATTACTTTTATATGTGAGAGAAGGAATTTCAACAAGGGTAGCCTTCATTGAGCAGATGATATTTGGGCAAAGACCTGGAGGAAGTTTGAGAGCTACCATGTAAATATCTTGCAGGAGAGCATTACAGGCAGAGAGAACCGAGAGTGCAGCTGTCTTAAGGCAGGAGCGTACCTGGCTGGGAAGGGGCCGATATGGCTGAAGCTGAGTTTGTGAAGGGAGAGTAGAAGACAAGGTCAGGGAGCCGTAAGAGCCCAGGTCTTCTTAGGCCTTGCATGAAATTGTACGGACTATGGCTTTTACTCTGAATTGAGACGGTGAGCCTTTAGAAGGGAGGGTTCTGGCTGGAGAATGGGATAGAGTCTGACTTACATTTGAAGCTTACTTGATTTCACTTGTCTCCAGTCACCTTCATCTCTACTCAACTTTGATCATGTGTCCCTCTTGCCAGCTCATGTATTTTTCCACTGCCCTGAACTACTACACCTCTGAAATCTTAAACTCAAGTAGTATGATAGCAAAGCTTCTTCACTCAGTCCTGTCTGACTTTTTGTGAGGCCATGGACTATATAGTCCCTGGAATTCTCCAGCCCAGAATACTGGAGTGGGTAGCCTTTTCCTTCTCCAGGGGATCTTCCCAACCCAAGGATCGAACCCAGGCTTCTCACATTGCAGGTGGATTCTTTACCAGCTGAGCCACAAGGGAAGCCCAGGAATACTGGAGTGGGTAGCCTATCCCTTCTCCAGTGGATCTTCCTGACCCAGGAATCGAACTGGGGTCTCATGCTTTGCAGACAGGTTCTTCACCAAATGACCTATCAGGTAAGTTAAAGATTCTACACCCACCCCTTCATTCTAATTACGCGTTCTCTTTCACCTTAGCTAAATCTCTCATCTCTTGACTCTACTGAGTTCTTCCTAGTTATCAGTCCTTCTGGCTTCTCTTCTTTTCCTCTCCCTCCTAAACCCCATAGTGCAACTTTTTTAGCAATTGTAATGTGTTAACGTTCTGGTCTGGTTAGTAGTTCAGCAAAGCCCAAACCATAGATCATTCCAGTGGATCTTGGTCCTGGCTGCACATGAGAATCACCTGGGATGCTTTAAAAGGAGCTGATGCCTGATTTCATTGGCCTAGAATGGGGCCCCTAAGTTGGTCTTTTTAAGCTGTCAGTGATTCTAATGAACCACCAGATTAATCAAGTGACAGGCTCTTATCCTATACTTCTGCACCTGGGCAGGAAACCAATCTCAGTTGTTCCCTAAAACTACTGGGAAATCTGACAAAATGTGACCCTAGTAAGCTACATCTCACATTCCTCTCGATGGGCAAATTACCCTCCCCCAGCCTCCAACCCCACACCTGTCCATGTCTCTCTTAGAAGGTGGCTTCATTTTCCATTTCATAGAGAAAATAAGAGGCTTCCTTGGCCTCAAATTCCTGTCTTGCCGCCTAGATGCATCTCTTGTTGTTGTTTAGTCACCCAGTTGTGTCCGACTCTTTGCCACCCCATGGACTGCAGCATGCCAGGCTTCCCCGGTCCTTCTCTATCTCCTGGAGTTTGCTGTAACTCATGTCCACTGAGTCAGTGATGCCATCCAACCATCTCATCCTCTGTTTCCCCCTTCTTCTTCTCCACTTTTATTCAGTTGTCTCATCCACCCTTACCAAAACTTTCCTTTATCTTGAGGATCTTCAACATGTTTCTTACCATGGGCTCCCTTCAGAATATTTACAGTGTTTTATCTTTCAAGACTTTCTTTTCAATCCCATATTCTTCTTCTCTAGCTACTGCCCTATGTCTCTTCTCCCCTTCATTGCCAAGCTTCTTGAACAGTGAATCTCCTCAGCCTGTGCCATCCCCTCTGCTTCCATTTATTTCCACAGTGGAATCTGGTTTCTGTCCTCATCATTCCCCTGAAACATCTTTTGCTGTGGACACCAGTGATTTCCCAACTGACAAATCTAATGAGCATTTCTCAGTCTTTTGACTTACTTGGTGTTTCTGAATCATTTATTTTTACTGCCTGCCTTCCTGAAAATTTGTTCTCCAGTGGATTCCAGTGCTCTTTCTTGATTCACCTCCCTCTTCTGTGGCTGCTCTTTGAGCTTCGCTTTCTTTTCCCAAACCCAAAATATCAGTGTTCCCAGTAAGCACTTTCTGTTTTCCTACTGTGTGCTTGCATGCTAAGTCACTTCAGTCGTATCTGACTCTGTGACTCTATGGACTGTAGCCCACCAGGTTCCTCCATCCATGGAATTCTCCAGGCAAGAATACTGGAGTGGGTTACCATGCTCTCCCCCAGGGATCTTTCCAACCCAGGGATCGAATCCTCATCTCTTATGTCTTCTTCATCTTAGGAGGATCGTTTACCACTAGCGCCACCTGGGAAGCCCTTCTTTTCCTACTCCTTCACACTTTTTCTTGGAAATTTTATCCATGCCTGCGACTTCAGCTATCACCTACACTTTATAACTCGCAGATGTGTACCTTCACCACAGATCTCTCTCCGAGCCCTAGATCTGTTTATGAAAGTGGCTATGGGCTGTCTCTGCCTAGAAATTCCACTCAATGTCCAAAACTGAATATGACCTTTTATATACTCTGGCTCCACTAAATGAGAAATCTGAGTCATCCAAGATTCTTCTTTCATCTTCCTCACTTTCTACAATGACCAGTTCCTCCCAAGTCTATCTCGCAACCATTTCTCATATGTTTGTTCTTGGCATCTTGACTGCCCCTTCTTTGAATTCCCACCATCTGTCACCTGTACCATTGTAGTATCTTCCTAACTGGAGCACCTGGCCCTATAGCAACGTCCTTAAAGCGGTCTTTGGAACCCAAAGAATCCTTCTACGATGGAAAACTTATTGTGTTTCTGCTCTGCTCATATGTCATCAGCGACTCCCAGGGACTCATAGCAGTGGTTTTCAAGTTTAATGTACAGGGATCCCTGTGCATGTTCTGGAGTAAAGGTGAGGGGCAGTGGGCTGAGTGGACCACTCGCCAGGGTGAAACTCTTCAGTCAGGGCAACTGTGCTTTGTGTGTATTATTCTGGGCAACTGAGGACATTCTCCATTAGAGTGAAAATTCTGGAGCCAGAAGAAAAAAATTGAATGTCATTGATTTTGATCTTCACAACAGACTTTAACAAGTTCACTGTTTATCACAAATAGAAGAGTATCTCTTATATCAAGAGTATGAAAGCTTCATAGATCTTGTATTCAGGAACTTTGACCCTTCCAGATGTGTGTAGTTGGTTGCCAAGGTCCACACCATATTGAGGGCTCGCACAGCTTGATGTGACTTTTGGTGATTGTTCTAAGGCCCTTCCTCCTCTCTTTGAGGTGCCTGGTGCCTGTCATGGACATGAACATTGAACTCTGCCTGAAGAACACCCAGGGCCTTGATGCAGGCACCATCCCTAGTCAGTCTCAGATATTAAATTACACCCTGTTTCATAACTTGCATTTTTTCTCCTTGGCATTATCTCTCATATCCTTCCAAATGATGAAAGAGTCTTTTTAAAACCTGTAGAAGAGCCCACTGAATCAAAGCTTGTTCCATGTTTACTTTCTCAGAACTAGAAGAACCTAAGACACCCTGTCCAGCCCCATGCTGTGATCTTAGTGAAAACTGATTCTCCATAAGCTTAGCTCTCAGGCCAGCTCATGGACCATGGCCCTGATTACACTCTTTCAAACTGGGACTGAGTTCAGGGCTGGAGGCTTTTCATCTGCCTTCAGGAAAGGAGAACACACACATCGTCACTTATAAAAAGGAAATCTTGGCATTGACAAATCCGGTGGTTCCCAGTTCCATGTTGTAAAATAGTCTTAATCTGTCTAGTTCAGAGAATGTTCAGGGCTGAGTCAGCTGTAGCCACACCCTGGCTTGATCTGAGCCTCTAGTGTCATTTCTCCCTAAGCCAAGTTAAAACTGCTTGATAGTATAAGCACAAAGGCAGCAACCAGATTTTAATGCTGCTCACTGAACAGTCAATCATTCCCTGAACAAGGAGGATGTTGGGTGAGGTGATCTCTAGGCACACCTTCAGTTCCAATACCCTGAGTCTTCAAGGCTAGGAGGCAATGAGTGTGAAAGATGCTTTGAAAAGTTCAAAATGCTATATAGTGGTGGGGTGTTCTTAATTAAACTTACTGCTTTAAGTTCCCATAACAGCAGCAGAAGAAATAAAGGCCCTTCCTGATGAATAGGACAACTGGGCAGGTCAGCATCTGACTCATCTGCAGTTGGCAGAATAGTGTTGTTTATCAGGGAGCAAAATAAGAACAGCTATTATTTATTGAGACAGGATCATATGCCAGCAGTATGCTAGTGACCTTCATAAACATTTTTGTTATTTATTCTCACAATAACCCTGTCATTATTATCATTGTTGCCCTTTTACAGATGAGGAAACTGAGGCTCTGGGAAGTTAAGTGACTCAGTTGAGGTCACACACCTAGTAAGTGATGGAGCTAAGATTGGAACCATGATTTTTTTTATTCGAAAAGCTCAACCACTTTCAAATATGTGAAAAAGTGGAAACTTATTTTCTACCCTAGTGCTTCTCAAATGTTTGATGAGCAGCTGAATCACCACATCTTGCTAAAACCAGATTGCTGATTCAGGTTAGGGTCTGAGCTTCCGCATTTCTGACAGGGTCCCAGATACTATTGATAGAGCGGATCCATGAACCCCATTGAGTAGCAAGAGGCTAGAGGCCTTTCTAGAGGAAGCCCTGGGCTCCATGTGCTCCCAGGGCCAGCCACACAGGCTGTGCCTGCAACTCCAGGGGGGCACCATTTGCATTCTACTCTGTGCAGTGTGCCTCCTGGGGTCCCATGCTGATGCTGGGGTAACCTCCCGTTTGGAGTGAGACCCAAGGAACAGTGA